>NC_043000.1:94389403-94411903 GCF_006345805.1 Octopus sinensis
TTATTATTATTATTATTATTATATTATTATTATTATTATTATTATTATTATCATTATTATTATTATTATTATTATTATTATTATTATTATTATTATTATTATTATTATTCAGTAGTTTTATTTTTATAGCGTGCTTTCACTTCACTACCGAGCGCAGCTCTGTGTGCCTTGGGTATGTGCTGTGATTTGTTGTGATGCTCTGATGGTTATTGTATGGAAAGTGTTCTGCGTAGGATGTGTGCAGTGCCTAGTAGTGCAATTTTCTGTATGTTATATGTGTTTGTAGGTCCTGGTGTTTTTGTTATGTATTTGTCTGAATAATTTTTTATCATGCCTAATGCACCTACTATGATATTATTATTATTATTATTATTATTATTATTATTATTATTATTATTATTATTATTATTATTATTATTATTGATGTTATTGTTGTTGTTGTTGTTGTTATAGACGTCGCAGAGTATGCAATATCGTGAGGTTGTTGATTGAAGATATTGTGTTTACCGGGGGTTTGCACTGTTTGTCAAGACCTCAGACAGGCACTACTTTACGCAATATGAGTGCACTTCCAAGTAATGCCGACTTTTGCAATACATCAAGATTGTAGAGAATCTCTAAGGTCTTCAGATGTTTTTTCCAGATTGGGTGGTATTGAACTCAATACTCCGATGACAATAGGCTAAGCTTTATGTTCGACTCTCGTAGCCGTCACATCTTAGCGATCTCAATCCTCAAGTCTCCATATTTATCAACATTTTCTCTTTCTTTCATGACGATACATGGATCTCCTGGCACTGCTACGTCAATGATTAGGCACTCTTGTTTGTCCCTCTTAAAGGTTGCTATATGCGGCATTCGGTGCTCTAACACCTTGTCTGTCTGGAAATCAAAGTCCCAGAGGAGTTTTGCCATCCCCTTTTCGTCCATTACCTTTTCCTGTATCAAGCACCTGTAACCTTATATCCATACTTACGGCATAGTAGCCAGTGGAGGTTTTGGGCTACTATGTCGTGTCTACGCTTCTACTCTTTCTGCGCAAGACTTTTCTAAGCACTAACAATATGACTCACGTTTTCGACCCTCTTCCCACTCATTCTGCAGAGGTCCGATGCACTCGTGCGGTATATATTCTGTTTCACTGCGATGGTATTCAATGCCTTGTCCTGGGCAGCGACGATTACGCTTTCAATATTATTTTTTATGTCATCCTTATTGAGCCACCTCCATGATGCTTCTTGGTCTTTTAATTTATTGGTTTCACGGTGGAACTGACCATGTGATTTCATACGGAGTAGGATTTCTTCTCTCTCGTTGGCTGTTCTTGATCGGAATTTATGAGCACCCTCAAGTCCATTTTTGTTAACTCCTTCTTCACTAGCAGCATACTGTAGCAGGTCTTCTTTGCTGTTTACCAAATATTCTGCCATGTTTCTTCTTTCACCGTTGATGCACTCACGTATGCTAATCAGCCCACTTCCACCTTCACATCTCTTCATGTAGAACCCTGTGTATATTAGCTTTAGGGTGGAGGGCACCATGTATTGTTATTGTCTTTCGGGTACTGCGATCGAGTTGGCTGATCTCCGCTTGTGACCATTTCACGATGGGTGCACTATAGCGGACTACAGCAACAGTCCATATGCTGATGACAGTCACAAGGTTCCTTGAGTTGAGCTTTGATTTTAAAAGATTTTAAGAGTGCCACCAATATGAAACTTTCAGTATCAACTTTCAGTCCTAAACTTCTCAGCCACTGATGCGTTGTTGCTTGATCTACATCAGCATTTCGATTTTGAAGTGTATGCTGTCCAGATAGAGGCTTCTGGCTCCACCGATCGTCAATTTGTTTCCGCTCGTTCCTTTAAGCAGTGTGTTTGATCCATTTTGCTTGTTTTGTGGCAGTGGTTTCAGATTCTTCAAATATTTCAGGATTAATGCCAATTTCCCTTGCGAATCTGCAAGCTTCCATGACAATAGAATGTGATTTTTTGCTGCTTCTGTTTTTGCACGCATATCGCAGCGTCCTGTCCTCTGTACTTGATAAGTATCTGCTCATTGCTATTGAGAAGGTCTTATAGCACAGTTCTACCTGCATCATTCCTCTTCCTCCATTACTTTTAGGTAGGTACAGACGATTAACATCTGCTTTTGGGAGGTGCATGTTCTAGAAGCTAGTAGTTTTCATGTCCTCCTGTCCAGGCGTTGGCGCTCTGTAAGATTCCAGTTAACTATGTTAAAACTGTATTGGACTACTGGAAGTACTAGGGTGTTAATAGCTTCGATTCGATTTTTAGTATGAGTCTTATTCTCCTGTAATATTCTTTTCTTAGTTTTTCCTTCATAGTAACATGTTGTATACCATCTCCTTCGTTTATCCCCTGGTATTTGTAATTTTCTTGTGGGTCAAGTTCCTTGATGGTAGTGTCGCTATCTAATATAATGGAAGCTGTTTGCTTGAGCTTGACTCTTACAAAAGTTGCTTTAGCACACTTATCAAGGTCAAAATCCATTCCGATGTCATTACTGAATTCTTTAACAGTTATTCGCAGCCCCACTAGCTTTTTGTCATTTCTAGCAAACATCTTCTGATCGTCCATATGGATTATTGTCGTATTGTAAACTTTGAATCCATAGCCGCTGTTATTTAGTTCGTTTGAGAGTGAGATATGTACCTTGCAAATGGAGATGAGTCACATTGAAAGATGCCTCGTTTGATGTTGATGTTATTTGTTTGGCTCATCCCATTACTATTGTTTAGAAGGAGACGTGTGTTCCTCTTGGCCATGCTACCTTGTAGGAATTTGGAAATTACAGGAGAGATCTTATATATCTCAGGGACCTTGAGTATCCAATTATGTGGGACACTATCAAACGCTTTCCTGTAGTCTATCTATGCCATACTCAGGTTCTTGTATTTGCTCCAGCAATTCTTCACAGTCATTTTACTTATAAGTAATTAATCTTTGCACTCATAAGAATTCACTTTGCAACCTTTTCGAGCTGGTGGAAAGAGAGATCTCTGTCCAAGGAAAGTGTATATTTTGTCAGTTAATATGGATGTGAGGATCTTCTAGGTGGTGTTGAGACATGTTATTGGTCGGTAGTTCTTTGGTGAGTTTTTGGTAGAAATATGTTGTTCCTTCGGTCAACCAGGCAGGTATTTGCTTTAAGTTCTGGATGACATCAGTCAGAGATGCAGCGAAATTTTGGTGTATTTCTGTGAGACAATTTAGCCAGATGTTACGAATTCGGTCCAGTCCTGAGGTTTTCAATTTGTGAAACTTCCTATAAACACATCTTAGCTCTTCTATTTCTATTGTCTCCCATTTCTGCTCTTCAACTTCATCTAGTTTCACTTTATTATGCTCTATCCAGTCAGCTTTAGCATTATATTCTTTTTTGTTGGTCCATATCTTCTTCCAGAACTCTTCCGTTTCCCCAGTCTTAGGTGGCTCCTTTACTTCTGTCTTACTTTTGCCAATTTCCCTATATAATTTCTTTGCATCCGACTTGACTATCTTATTTTGTCGATAAAATTTGATTCGTTTGTCATACCTTCTAAGCCGTTGGGCTTTCAGTTGTATTCGTTGTTTCAAGTGTTCCCTGATTTTATATTTTTGCTTGATATTTCTACCTCGTTTCGTCTGAACATTTACTCCTCTAGCAAGTTCATCGAGAACTGATACATCCGCCCGCAGAGATTCAATCTCTTTTTGTATTGCTACTTTCCACTTAGGAGGTCTATTGACATGGCTGGCCTTTTTCTGTGTTGACCTGATACCTACTTGAACAGTGGAATAGATGATGCTATTCAAGGCTGTTAGGTCATTTCCCCTATTACCTAAGATCTGTCTAAGAGCAACATTATATATCATGATTATGTTGTTTTATTTATGCTGGTTGATAACTTTACCAGTGGTTCTCTATTCATGATGTCAGTAGACACAATCTTGCAGAGTTCTCTCTTTTTTCTTATCCTTATTCTTAGTCGTTTGTATTTTTGAAGAAATAGTTGACCTATGATCGCTTCGACATGTGGCATGTTGCACACCGTACGCGTGTTCAGTCGATTTGATGGAGGGAACGAGCTTATGTACTGTACAAACATTTGATCACTATGAACAAATTATCTATGCAAGCTATTCAGCAAGAAATTGCAGAAAACTCATGTGCTGTCTTCGGCAGGAGTGTTGAA
Organism: Octopus sinensis; assembly: GCF_006345805.1. Classification (NCBI taxonomy): domain Eukaryota; kingdom Metazoa; phylum Mollusca; class Cephalopoda; order Octopoda; family Octopodidae; genus Octopus; species Octopus sinensis. The sequence continues at coordinate 94,393,602 of NC_043000.1, forward strand.
GATGCATGTTCAGAGTTCTCTCTTTTTCCTTATTCTATGAACTACTCTTTATTATTCAATTCAAATTCTGTGTCTTAACTATTCTGGTGTTCTTGAAGTAGGTCTACTTTCTCCTCTTTTCCTGCATATCTGTCCTTCGCTATTCTTTCTTCGGCTTCCTCGTTGGGATGTACTGCTCGTACACTGGGTTCTGTGCACCTGTTACCTATTTTAGCTACATTGTTGCTGTTTTCATTTGGTCTACGATAAGATATTTGTGTCCTAATTAGGCTAATTTCAGTGTCAATTAACCTTTTATTTTTAATGATGTCTCTACGTACATTACTTAGTTTATTTGCATCTGTATATCTGTGAGCTTCATTGCCTACTAAGTTTCTCCATGAAATGTAAGTTTGCATTATGACGTCATTGTTTGGGTTTAGTTGGGCTGTATAGAAAGCTTTCAGCACATCTCTATAATCCTCTCTAGCCCATTTTATGCGTTTTGTTTTGGTAATGTTTTTGGTGGCGTCACCACAGGTCTAGTGTTAGGGTTCTCCTGGATCTGGTTACCGAGCAGACTTTTCGATCCCAGTCTATTTCCCCACTAGGTAACGCGGTCTTTGTTGTCCCGGGTGATTGCCGAACCGGCATGAATTTTGGTTTGTCATTAAGGTATTGACAGTGGCAATAGAAGACGAGTCTGTTTGTTGAGAGTTGACTTTTTGACCTGACACCGCTTCCTCGTTCTTCGAATAGATATATTTATGATGTCGTAGGCTGATAGATCGAAAATCGCCTTTATATGTTTTTTTTTTTGGTAGTCATGTTTCTCGGCATAACCGTTTTAGTAAAAAAGAATATTACTGTTATTATTATTATTATTAGTAGTAGTAGTAGTAGTAGTAGTGGTGGTCCCGGGGCTACAGCAGAGCTCACTTGCCCAAGGGGCCACACAGTGAGGTTGAACACAAAACTATGTGGTTGGAAATCAAGCTTCTTACCACACAGCCACATCTGCGCCTGTATATGATATATCTTATAAACAATGAGTTACCTTTATTACCTTGGTATTTTGAATTTATGCAAAATATGTGAATAAATGTCTGCTTGAAGTAATGGAATATGATAATATTTATTTGTTTCATATATTGAAAAATATCAACGAATGTCTTCAAATGATACATTTAATTGAGTTACAAGATACCTAAATAAGATTCTAATAAAATAATTATGTCTTAGGTTTGTCTCGGAGTAGAATTTTGCTCTCGTTTGATGAAGTTTCACTGCTTTAATCTGATTCCTTTATAACACCAAATAAAAGAATAAATTAAATTCATAAATTTGTTATTTACACAAGTATGAAATATTTTAAATGTCATTATGGAGTCTAGTTCCGTATTGTATCTATTGTCGATTTGCACAAGTCTCCTGCAGCGTAGAATACCGTTAAAATGGTCTCATATTATTTTCATCGTTGAAAGACCGAACCTAACACTTGTTGAGATATGTATCATCGTATCTTTACCGACGTCTTCTTCGTTTCCACTATTATTGCCTGTTGAAGTCTGTGAGCGGGCAGTATCGTTAGTACACCGGGAAAAATGCTTAGCAGTATTTTGTCCCGTCTTTATGTTCTGAGTACACATTCCACCGAGGTTGACTTCGCCTTTCGTCCTTTCGGTGTCGTTAAAATAAATATCAGATGAGCACTGAGGTTAATGCACTCGACTAGCCCACTACCCACCAAATTTCAGACCCTGTGTCTATAGTAGAAAAATTATTTAAGTTGGCGAGTTGGTTGAATAGCTTGCCGGACAAATACTTCTTTCGGCTTTACGTTCTGACTTTACCTTTCATCCTTCAGGGATAGATAAAATAAGTAACAATCGAGCAATGGCGTCGATGTCATTAACTAGCTTCGTCCTTCACCACAGTTTCCAGACTTTGTGCCAATAGAAGAAAAATATTATAATCTGTTGATTTGGTATAATCATTCATAAAGTGAACCAGATGTTTTTCATTCACTGGTTTGTTGCAACACTCCAGATCGTCATTTTGGGTTATATTATCTTCATGTTCTGTCATCATGGCCAGAAGGGGCATCACGTCTTTCTCTTCTTTTGTAGCGCTAAAATGTTTGTAAAAGCCTGAACATTTTACCTGTTCTGTGTATCATATATGATACATAAGATATATATCTTGACACCCATGACTTCTATATGATTCCCATTTATTTTTTCAGCCACGAAAAGAAAAGAAAGCTTATTCTTTTTCTCTCAGAGCGTATGAAACAATGGCTAACTAAAAATCTGGAAACAAGCGCTACCAAAATTATGAAAATGATTTGGACAAGCAAACGGTTAAGACTATTCTGTGATTTTTTAATTAGATTGAATAATGTGATATTCTCGGTAAAATCATTTGCTATTACTTCTGAATTAACTTTAATATAATATCAATTAATATATTTACATTGATGTAATTGATATATAGAAGTATTTTCTGACCAGAACACTGTTTCATAATGCTAGTAAGAATATATTTGGACTGTTTAAGATTTACAGCAGCTGGATAAACAGTAAAATTGTCAATAAACAATACAGTTTTATTCTCTTCTTTCGGATTATGTCTCTGTCAAATTCCCTCAGTTATATGGTAAATATTCTTCTGCCCATCCAGTTGATCTCGCTGCTATTATATGTCATCGGAAGTGTCTTCCCAACAAACATCAACGTTGTTTATGCTTCTCGATCGCTGGTAATATTATATTTTGTCACTTCATGAAACTCTGGAAGTTCTATAACTAAAACGCCATCTTCGCGTTTATTATATTTATGATTATGTGACTGAACATGATTTGAACATCAACACATTAGGCCTTTTAAGGCGCAGAATGTGACACGTAAATTTATTACTAGCTCAAGAGTATCAAGCTCACTACTCTACAAGACAATAACTGTGTACATAAAGTTTACTTACGTTCTACTTAGTCCAAGCTTATATATCTACTAGCAGTATAACCCGGCTTTGCCCGGGATTAATTTAGGATTATAATGCTAATCAAGTTCTTTATTTCAAACCAAACTAAGTAACATCGACGTCAAATTTGGGTGAAATACGTTGAACTTGGTTTATATATGTATATATATATATATATGAGCAACACAAACACGCATACATACACACACGTACGTATGTACACCTATTGCCTACATGTTTTTGCCCCAACACGTCCACAGTCTAATGACTGAAACATGTAGAAGACAAAAGGTGTATGTATGAATTAAGTTGACTAAAATGCCCTCAAATCAAGCGGTTTCATGTTTCAACAACAGCAGCTGTGTTGTTATTTTACTCATTATCCCATTATCATTTGACAACGAGCCAGCAGGAGCGTTAGCACGTCGGAAACAAAATGTTTAACGGTATTTTTTTCGGCTCATAACGTTCTGAGTTCAAATTCTGCTGCGGTCGACTTTCATCCCTCCGTAATCTATAAAACAAAGAAAACAGTCAAGTACTGAGGTCGATGAAATCGACTTGCATCGTTCCCTCAAAATGGCTGTTCTTGTGCCAAAAGCTGAATCCATTTTTTCCTTAATCATAACAGCACAAAATGATACATCTAGCTTACTTATCCTCCAATCACTCAAAGTCATATTTTAATGATATCTACGGGCATAACAGTAGTTTGGTCTCCTATGAGGTTTTTTTGCAGTTTATTTTGATATCCTTAATTCACTCAATATAAGCCGTATTAATAGATTCTGACAATGATTTCATATTCTTTAATTTATTTAATGATAGCAACTATGGTTAAGACAAATTTAATAGTGTTGATCACGGACTTGATACTGAAAACAAAACAAAAAATGGCGTCTATTCATTGCATTATTCAAAATCATGTTTTTATATCATCCACAATGAAGATTTATTTCTTCAAAAAAAAAAAGAAAGAAAGAAAAATATTTCAATTATATAAAGTAATATTTTAACCTTTAATTCACTAAATTGTTGAGAATAACTTGAATACATTTGACTCGCCTGACACGGGAATCACTAATTTTCACATTAAATTAAATAAATGTTCAATATTATGTTAAATTTTGTCAATTTCATTTTATTCGAAATCGATAAAAATGGCACAATAGACTTTATTTGCATACGCAATTAACCGGTCAATTTTGCATAGATTTCAAACTAAATTCTTAGATCTCGTGAAAAGTCAAGCAATTAATTAAATTCTACAAATATCCAGCGATCCACAGAATAATGAAGGCGCAAATACAATGCAAAAATGGCAGCAGACATAAGAAATACACAAAATATATTATATGAATTAAATGCATAGTAACTATAGAACAGCTGGAAATATGAAAAATCTCATAAAACAGAACACAAAATGCATCATACAAAACAACAAACTAACCATAATAAAACACAACAAAATTCTGAAAGCAAAATCATGTTCATCAGTAACAAACCATACATCTGTAAAACCGAGACCACATTACAAATAAAGAATGTGATTTATAACATTGATCGTAAAAATTGTTGGAAGTTAACATCATGACTCCAACTGTTACATTGATCATCTAAGTACAACAATGCCTTGTAGAATCACCATGTATTTATTACAAGGAGTAATTGCAACGCTATATTACAGTGTTTCACTCACGATCGCGAGACCGGACACAGTCGTTTGTATTTTTGAGGAAAACACTTCATTTCAAGTTGACCTGCGATCACTTCAACATGTGGCATGTTGTACACCGTGCACCTGTCCAGTCGAGTTGATGGATGGAACGAGCTTATGCACATTTGATCACTGTGAATAAATTATCTATGCAAGCTCTTCAGCAAGAAACTGCAGAAACCTCATGTGCTGTCTTCGGCAGGAGTGTTGAAGATGCATGTATGGATGCATACGCATACACACACACTCATACACTCACACATATATATACATACACACAAAACAAAGACATACACACATACATCATGATGTATGTATGTAAGCATGTATTTATGCATACACGCATATATGTATGTATTTATGTACGTAGCTATGTATGTATTTAGAACAGTCTACACTACTAATAGGGAGAAGAAAAATTACAGGAAGAGATTTATGTGAAGATGAGGCTCCTGGCATGAGTTACATATATCATGTTTCTGCTGTTTCATAAGGACTGTAAGTTTAGTACAACATACTTATTAATATTAGAAATAATATATATGTGTGTGTGTGAAATATATGTGTGTGAAGTTGAAGTATGTCTGTGAAATATACGCGTGTGTGATTACAAAGTATATATGTAGGCGTATATAAATAGTCATGAAAAACGCACAAAAGCATGCGCCTTATGTTCCCTCGGTGTCATTCATAGTTCAATGTGTTTTCATATATATCTGTGAAAGACGAATTTTCTCCCGTGTCTATTTCCGCAACAGAAAGTCTTCTCATGTCTGAATGTACTCAAACGTTTTAAACATTACTTTACATGAATATATTTTATATGCACGCACACGAACATATATTCGTGTATAAATATGTGAGTATATACATTTTGCCACTTGGCATGTTGGATTTACACAAACAACCTTAACTTTGGGTATAATCATGATTCTTTTTCTCGCACTACGCTAACAAATTTAATGGAGAACAATTTTTTATGCTTACGTATATACGTACAAATCATATCCATTCAGCTACTGGACATACGAAATTCACACAACCTCGATATTTTGACTCTCAATAATCACATGCAAGGGAACATGACAACTCTAACTTTTGGTTTACTTTTGCTGCCTAGACCTCACGACAAATAAGTTCCCAAATTTCCAAGACTTCTCGTTGTAGCTTTATTCAAAAAAGACCACAATTCAAACATAAATAAACAAAAGAAATATATTTACACAAAAATACAAACCACGAAGAAATAATATTAAAAAGCCACATAAACACTAACCCACGGACAATAAAGATCTAAAATGATATAATGACTACAGACAAGCAATTCCTGTCTACTCTACCACTTGAAAGACTACAATGAGGTATCAAAAAATTCCCAGACTAGTTCTGTAGCGCGGCAACAGTTGGCGGCACACAATTACGTGTGCAGTGAGAGCTACTAGGGACCTTCATGAAGCAGTGTGCCGATTGAAATTGTGTTTACTTTGCACATTGTGAAATTTGTGTATTTTTCATCACGTGTATGCTATAGTCTGCGATTTTATCATGGACATGAGCTAAGAGCCAAGGTGTATTTTTGCATTAAACATGGGAAGTCTGCTGTAGAGATATTGAGCATGATTCAACAAACTTTGGCGATGAGGCAATGGGTCATTCGCAATGTTTCGAGTAACCCAGGTGTTGAAAAGCGGATAAACCTCCCTGGAAGACGATGACCTATCTAGAAGACCTGCTGAGAACATCACCTACAGAAATGTGGTATTGTGCATCGAGAATTCGTGCCCTAGGGCCAGACCATCAATTGAAGGTTCTACTACGACGTTTCAAAACGTTTGAAGGAGATTCAGCGAAAGCGACCTGATCTGTGGAGCGCGACAAATTGGATTCTTCACGACGACATTGAACTCTGTCACCGAGCTCTCCTCACTCATGAATTTCTCGGCAAATACAACATGGGATTACTTTCGCACGTTCCCTATTCACCGATTTAGCACCTGCAGCCTTCCATGTCTTCTCCAAGATGGAAATGCACCTCAAAAGTCGGCGTTTTAACACCGTTGTCGAGATCCAGAGCGAATCGCAGGTCCTTGACTCGCTTACGGAAAACGACTTCCAGGCCCGATTCCAAAGGTGGCAAGAACGGTGGTACCGATGTATTGCCGTGCAAGGTGACTATTTACCAAAAACTTAGGTAAATAAGTTATTTTTTATTAAGCATAACTAGGCCGGGAACTTTTTGACACCACTTCATAAATATACAGAACTTGGTTGCTTGGGACCGTCACTAGACACGTTCACTCAACTGCAATCAGCTTTAACATTCGGAACAAAAAATACTGTCACATGACATTAACGCACGGACAAAACGAGGAATTTACAAATACTTCTGAGGCTAATAAATGGATCTTAATGATTTGTAGGAAAGTGATATTTCGTTATGCAAGAATAATATACAATAAAGTATATTAGAATGTAAATTGGTATGTCCAATAACTTAACACAGCTGTATGCAGTGGTTATATAAGCAATGTGTTCGTAGGCGACGACGAGTTAGATGGGTGCTGATGAAGGAGCAAACATTCCCGAAATATGGCATATACGCTCAATACTCATTTTTGTCTTCCATCTAATTGTTTATTTACATCTAACATCTTGATACGAAACGTTGTAGCAAAAGTCAATGCTGGTTATAATTTCTATCGAATATCTGTAGACATAATCTTAACAAAATAATGTAAAAAGCCCTGCTAACACAATAGAACGTAGTATTGAATTATAAAACATTTAATATACTTTATAGCATATTATGTTTGCATAACGAAATACCATGTACCTACGAACCATTAATATTTACGTACCAGCTTCCAGGAATGCGTTTAATATGTAAATTGATATATTCAATAACATAACACCGCGCTATATGCGGTAGCTGTATAACTAATGTATACGGGGGCGAAAACGGGTTACGTGGGTGCTGGTGAATGGGCAAAATTCCCGAAATATGGCATATAAGTTCATTACCTGATCTCGTTACTTCGATCTCGTTGTTTGTTTACATCTGACGTTTCGATACGAAACGTTATAACAAAATTTAGTGCTAGCCATCCTTTCTATAGAATATCTGTAGAAATTACATTAACAAAATAAGGGAATGATCCTCTTTGTATCAAATTGCAACATAAACAGATGCTAATTTGAGCCATGTTCTCTCCATGAAAGCGAGGGAATTTTCAAACTCCAGTTAGAAGGAAGACAGTACTTGTGGTAGAGTCCCACGTCTTTCTATCTCATTTAACTTTTGAAAATCAGAAACAAACTGTGAAACTGGTTAAGCTTTTAAAAATAAATATTCTAAAAGACTCCCAGTGCATTTTCAACTTCTTACTATATTTCTACCCGTGTGGAATACAATAAATTTCTTTCCTGCGCGCGTGTGTGTGTGTGTAGATAGATAGATAGATAGATAGATAGATAGATAGATAGATAGATAGATAGATAGATAGATAGATAGATAGATAGATAGATAGATAGATAGATAGATAGATAGATAGATAGATAGGTATACTTACACATACATATATATATTCCCACACAGACTGCTTATTTATTGGTAAAAATTATCAGATTCAGTCAGACTCAGTACACATTTATTCCGGAAATGTACAGTCTTTATAAACATAATGGTGTATGCCTATGTCTAAGTAATTACACACGTTATGAATACATACGTATACGCAAATAAGCTGTATCTGGTTCTCTATACAAACATATATACTTATTTGTGTAAGAGCACGTACGTCTGTTTCTCCACCCTTCCCCCTCTCTCTCTCTCTTTCTCCCTGTATATATACGTATACCTATATGTATACATATATATAAATAAATATATATATATATATATATGCATATACATATACATGTATCTGCAAGTATATGGTTATTTATATGTACATGTATACAAGCACTTACACATATAAAGCATTCACATACATGAATATACATTTATAAGTATGCACAAGCTTTATATAAGTATGTATGTATGTGTGCCTTCATATACATATACATGTGCGTTCTCATAGAAACACACCCATAAGCAGGTGTGTATTTATTTTATCTTAGATCTTTATGTATGTCTATATGTGTATATATATGCATATCTACGTGCTTATAGTTCTATGCGACCGGGGTTGTATAGGTGTATATGCGTTCATTTACATTGCGGGTCGTGTCTATTGTAGCATGTCGGCCGCAACAGTCGGCTGGTTTGCTATCTCTTGTCTGCTGACATAAACGTTCTATAAAACCTTTGACCTTAGTCCCTCGTAATATAGTTCCCTGCACCGATTTCCAAACTACAATATCGACATTTTCATTACAAAGAGATGAAAGTGTTTTTCAAATTCGCAGGTTTATATACACGGGTATATGTGTGTGCATGTGTATGTTTGTGTATGCATATATGTTTGCATAAATATATACATACAAACATATATATGAGTATATATATATATATATTATATATATATATATATATATATATATATTATATATATATATATACATATGTATGTATGTACGTATATACAAATATATGTGTGTGTGTATATGTAAGTATTTATGTATTATTATGTATGTATGCGGCCGTCTACGTTTATTTATGTGTAAGATATATTTATACAAACGTATATTTGCTTATTTATATTTCATAAGCATAAATGTATTATATATATATATATTGCATGAACATATATATGCGCGTATGTGTGTGTACATATATAAACACATATTTGTACGTATATATTTGTATATATATATATATATATATATATACATATATATATATAGCTTTATATGTGTGTGTATTTATGTGTTTGTTTGTACATAGATATGTATGCATGAATACACACATATATATATATATATATAGGTAAAGAGAGAGAGAGAGAGAGAGCTGGAAAGGGAAAGAGAAGGAGACAGAACGATGTTGGTTGTACTTGCAATATTATCAAATATCATAAGGTGTTGTATGAACCTTAAACTGACCTTAAACTCTTTTAGTGGTTAGATCTGAGCTTGAGAGATTTATTTTAACTAGGAAACCATTTGATGGTCACTGAAGACCATAACTACTTGCACTATTGATGTTATTTTCTCTTCTTTCAATTATTGTTGTGGTTCATGTTGTAGTTGTTGCTGGTACTTTGGTTGTTATGATGTTAGTGTAGGTGCCACTGCTGCTGCTGGTAGTTTATAATGTTACTATTTTTGTTGTTCATGTTGCTACTAGATATTTCCAGTAAATTGCCAGCTTGTACGAAATTCACGTCACGAATGTGCTCGACCGAAGGAAGCTGTGTATCCATCTTGTCTTTAACGAATGGTTTGTTGTCAGAAGTTTAAAACTCAAAATATGCCGTTGCCATTATAAAGACATCCGGGATTTTGCTTAGACCATGCGGAAATTTAGGCTCGTAGGGGAGTCAGATGAATATTAAAAAATAGAAGTTCATTTTAAAGAAATTTAAGCTATTATTGGTTTTCTTTAATTTTTTATTATTTTAACTCATTTAAGAGAATGATTCAGTTATGAAAACATGATTCCATCAAATTGATTTCTGTTTTATATTGAAACCTCGACCTTAATGTATATCGCTAGTAAAGTTAAAAGAGAGATTAATGCTACTACAACACACATTTGTGTCCTGTTTTCTAGAAATATGGCGTCTTGTATTTAGCTAAATGATGACTCGCATTCATTAGTGGATCATAGAAAAGACACATAAATTAGCGAATCGTAGAAGATCGCATAAATTAGTGACTTGTAGAAGTGTCACATGAATTAGTGACTTGCAGAAGAGTCGCATAAATTAGTGAAAAGTAGAAATATCATTGAGTAATATTTTATGTGGAGCACTTTGGATAGGTCAGCTTAAAAGAGCCCCATCCCCATGATATGTGTTTGTTTTTGTTATTTGCTTTGTCGCATTGTTTACGTTGTAGTTTCAAATCCCTCGGAAGTCCAAATCCCCTGTCATCCTTTCAGGATCAATGAAATAAAGTACCTATCAGATACTGTGGTTGATGGTAGCGACTAGCTCCACCCCACAAAATTGCTGGCCTTTTGCCTAAATGAGAAACAAGTATTTATTCAGGTTCTTTAAATTTTGCGTTCAAACCTCGACGAGATCAACTTGGTTTTATATCATTTTGGAGTTCTATAAAATAAAGTATTGGTACAGAGCGGTGAATCAGTAGAATTATTAGATTGTAGGACAAAATGCCTTACAATATTTGTTCAGGTTCTCTACTCTCTATGTTCAAATCACACCCAGCTTAATTTTATATTTTACCCTTTCGGGGTCAATATGGAAATATACCGATCTTTACTGGTGGAAATGTCTGATCGTTGGATAAAATGCATCGCTTTATTTGTTCCCGATTTTTACGTTCTGGGTGTATAAACGCTTGTGGAGAACTTGTCTGTATTTAGACGACAAAATGATGTCTTGAAAAAACAAATATACCCAAAAGAATATACCCAATAGAAGGTAACAAAAAGCCACCTTAGTATTCTTCCATAAAAATCCCACGACTAACCTAAAGCATTTGTCAAAGGAGACTCCGGGGATCATTCATGAATTTGACGGCACAGAAAGTCAATTGTTTAAGTTCACGTTAGCCCAAAATAGGAAGAATTATGATCAAAGCCATTCCAGACATAACAATCTCGTCTTTTTGCTTATAACAGGCTTACTTTTTAATGTAGTATCTTTTTATTTGTGATGATAGAGCAAAAATTGAGGCGGCTCCTGCTGCTGTTTCCAAGAGATTGTGCGACCTCGTTGAATCTCTCTCTTTGATTGTTTCCTCACTCACTTATATCCGAAGATTTTGGCCAGGTTGTTTCCTCACACATTTGTATCTAAAGAAGGTTTTGACCAATCACTACAATTAACTAAATAGTTATTAATTTCTCAATGCCCCTGCTCCGGTTTACTGCGATCCTTTTCCCCTACCTTTTTCGGTGAGATTTACAGATTTCGGTGAGAACCAAATTGAGATTTTAAAGTATATTTTCCCACAGAAATAACAAGCTGTCAGTTTTGCTCACAGAAAACAAACCTCCAACATTTCGGTACAAGTCTTCATGTACGTTATAGCTAAATTGAAACACGATGTTTATTTAATTCAAGTATTTTCTATGAAAAAAAAATAATAATTAGGAGTATGCCGAGAAGTACGACGATAGGCGGCGATTTGGCAAAATCGTTAGAGATCTGAACAGATTGCTTCGTGGTTTTCTTTGAACACACTAAGGTTAACTTTGCTTTTTGCCCTTTTGGAGTCGATCAAAAGATACTAATCCAAAGCAGTAGATCGGTAGAGCTTTAAGAATGTCAGATGTCATGGCTCCTTGTGTTCTCAGTTCAAATCCCGCCTTGACTTATATGGGTCCCTGACTTAATCCATTGTTCAGTTTTTCCTTTTGTCTTTTCAGCGTCGATCAAAAGGTACCAACCGAAGACGGTAGATTCATAGGGTTTTAATAATGTTTGAATCGATATTTTGCAGTATTTGTTCTGGGTCTTTGTGTTCTCAGTTCAAATCCCACCATGAGCTATTTGGTTCATAAACTTAAACCGTCGCTCGGCACCTTGGATACCTTTAGAGGCATTTACTCTGCTGCAGACCTGCGATACTGGTTTCCTGTCTGAGGACATCTTCATTCTCTCCCACCAGCCTCGGGGGTTTTTTAACGAGTCATGGGCATTATCTTCTTGACTAAAAGATTAAAAAAACAGCTTCGATTGAAGCCTATCTTTTATTGCTTTCTACTTTATGCCTTTCCACTTTTGTGACACTAACACTTCGGTTTCTCAAGGAAAACAGAGGAAAGTCAACGAGTCTGCTTTTCTACTCTCTTTCGAATATATTTCAATATAGCATAATGAACTGACACTCCATCGGTTACGAGGTTCAGGGTTTCAGTTGATCCGATCAATGGAAGAGTCAGCTTGAGAAATTAACGTAAAAGTGGCTTAGCACTCCACAGACACGTAAACCCTTAATATAGATCTCAGGGAGATTGAGCGTGATACAGAATGTGATAAAGCTGGCCCTTTGAAATACAGGAACAATTCATTTTTGCCAGCTGAGTGGATTGAAGGACCGTGAAATAAAATATCTTGCTCAAGAACACAACGCGCCACTGAAAATCGAACTCATGACCATACGATCATAAGCCGAAAACTCTAACTACTAAGTCACGTACCTTCACGTAGCATACTAAAAACAGAGAAACCCGTTATCCTAAGGAAAACTGTAGAGTTATAACTCATTCGTAAGATTGAAACTGAACTAAACTACATCTTATTAAGGAAGCAAGAATTATTCTTTTTCAGGATTTTTTTATGACATAAGCGGAAGAATAATATCCTAAATTGAGATTTGAGTGTGTACTGTAGATTTGACTCATCAGATGCTTACTATTTCCTCTATCACTTTTATCACCTACTTTAAATTTTTTTTTTGGATTTTTGTTCATACATTTTTTTTGCTAATGTTGCCAAAACACTATATTTTAAAGTAAGGGTGAACTAGATTTAGGGTGTTCATCTATTTTCAACAATTATTTTCTTTAGCATAGCTTGAGAGAAATGTTTTCTCCTTCGAAAAAAACTCACGTTGCAGCAGCCTCAGTCCATTCTGACCTTATTACCCATCTACCATGTACAGCACCACACATGATATAGGTTTCTTATTAAGCTGGAAAGGTTCTGTGGGACAGGAAAACTAGCACTTGTGATATTCATGCATTTAACCCAATTTCTTTGATGCTTAATCAGTCACCTCAATATTGCATATAACCTTTTGCCTGTCCAATGCATTTTCATGAGTTTGTCCTAGGCGTCCACGCTTGTCTTCAGACCTTAAGTAAGTCCTTGTTTCATCCGTTCTGAGCAATATAAAACTTCTTTTTCATAAGACCTGAGTTACATTCTAGGTTTCAAAAATATGAAATGTGTATTGCATATGATGCCTAGACGCCAAGAAAATATAGTCTTGTGTATCACCTGATACATATTTCAGGCAAAGGACTAAAATCACAAAAGAGAAACTTACTATTAGTGTATCTAAAGTCAAAATAACTTTAACTATAAGAATCTATACAGTGTCAGAATCTAGAAAACCAGAAGCTTACATATATTTCTAATCTTCTAACTTTTCTGTTGTGCTTGACAGAGTTAATACATATAAGAGAAAATTGAAATAGCAAAATTCATTTCAAAACCAATGTCTTTTCCTGACAAGAGTGATAAATAAATAAAAAAGAATATTTACAGATACATACAAGATAAAATAGTAGGTGTAGTTTGAAAAACTAATTTGTAACTTCATTTCAACTGATAAAATAACTAATTAATTTACTAAGAAGCTTAAAGTTAATCTAAAGAAATGACATAATCCATATATATATCTTTTCCTTTCTTCTTTCTCTCACTCACAGTATGTCTGTCACTATACATAGATACTTAACGTATACACGCATAAATACACACAAGTATACGTATATTATACACACACACACACACACACACATATATATATATAAAGAGAGAGAGAGAGAGAGAGAGAAGAGAGAGAGAGAGAGAGAGAGAGACATGGGTTGTACGAGCAGCAAGAATCGAACTCAATATGCATTAGTAGAGCATATATATATATATATATATTATATATATATATATATATATATATATATTATTTACATATATATATATATATATTATTTACATTATTTTCATTGGACCTGTGTGTGTCCTCATCTTGTATGTTGTAACCATAACGTTTCCGCTGATTTACTCTCCAGATAGTCTTGGTAGAATTTTTGAACTCAACCCTAGGTTCTCATTCCTGAGGTATGTTATCATTATTATTATCATTATCATTATTATTATTATTATTATTATTATTATTATAATTATTTATTCAAGGCACTGCCTGGAACTGAAGTGGGAATCATGGGGTTAGTAGCTCACGCTCTTAACCATTACACTATATGCCCATGGGCAATTATAGAGTGAATTTAGGGTTTATAAACTTAATACTTTTGCATCCTTCCTTAATAGCGGTTCCCATATTCAACTCATATCTGCACTAGGTATGCTTAGGAGGTCAATGTATTCTAGCATATGTGTTGCCTCTTTTAGTTTCGTATTTTCCAGTGTTGTTCTCTGTCTGTTATTTTAACTTCATCCCACAGGGAAAGGTAGTCTCCGTTTTTCCATACATGATCAGCTATACCCGATTTTTCAATATCTCCTCGTGTCACAGCTTTTTTATGTTCCACCACCCTTATTTTGAATTGGCAGCATGTTTCGCCTTTGAATAACCTACCACAACTGCATGGGATGAAGCATACACAGCTTTTGGTCATATTCTCTTCTATCAGTGGTTTTACTCGAAGGAGATATTTGCGAAGTATTGTATTACTCTTGAATACCGTTCTGGTATCATACGGACCGCATATCTTATGTATCTTTTCCGAGAAGCCTTTCACATAGGGTAGACAGGCTGTTGTCAGTTAATGGGTTTCATGCTCTCTCCTCTTCCTGATTGGAGTGGGTAGTATGTTTTTTGGGGTAGTTGTTGCTTAATAGATTGTTACTTAGCTTCATCATCTCTTCGTGGTGTGTATCAGGATCGCTATTTATATTCTTTGTCCAATATTTCGGGCACTGAGTAATCCCTCTCTTTACACTGTATGGATGGTGGGAATTGAAGTTAAGGTATCGTCCACTAAAGGTTGACTTGCGGTATACGGATGTCCTGAACACATGCTTAGCGCGTGTTATTAATACATCTAGGAATGCTAACTGATTTTTTTCCTTTTCCATTGTGAATTGTATGGATGGCTTTATAGAATTCACATGATCTAGCAGTACTTAGACATCTTCCTGGTGGGGCCAGAGTATAAGGGTGTCATCAACGTATCAACACCATTGGGTTGGTTTAGTGATGTTAATCCTAAAGCCACATTCTCAAAGTATTCCATGCATATATTGGTTATTATTAGTGATAATGGCGAACCCATACGTAAACCCTCATCATGTCGATATATATATATCAGTATCTACTCTGAAGTAGGTAGTGTCTACACAGAAGGTCAACTTCCATAGTGCTTCATCAGTTGGGACTTTGGTGAACAAACATATCACATCTAGTTGAATCCAATGGGGGTACCCTTGATTAATTCTGTGAAGTGGGTGGAATTCTTCACATATGATGTTGAATTACCTGCTAATGGATTGATCATATCCACAAGAAAGCAGCTCAGTGGTTGACATGCTGAACCTCTACCGCTCACTATGGGTCTTAATGGAATACCATTCTTGTGAACCTTAGGGAGAACGCACATGTGTGGTAGCTTACCGCAGTGTAAGACACACATATATACAAATATATATATACCTGTACACCCATGCATGTAAATTTTTATTGGTGCATAGGAATATGTCTGAGTTTACACATACAAACACATAGAAACATACACTTCGATAGGAGTGGCTGTGTGGTAAGTAGCTTCTTTACCAACCACATGGTTCTGGGTTCAGTCCCACTGCGTGGCACCTTGGGCAAGTGTCTTCTACTATAGCCTCTGGCCGACCAAAGCCTTGTGAGTGGATTTGGTAGACGGAAATTGAAAGAAGCACGTCGTATGTATATATATATGCGTGTGTGTGTTTGTGTGTCTGTGTTTGTCCCCCTAGCATTACTTGACAACCGATGCTGGTGTGTTTATGTCCCCGCTAATTAGCGGTTCGGCAAAAGAGACCGATAGAATAAGTACTGGGCTTACAAAAGAATAAGTCCCGGGGTCGAGTTGCTCGATTAAAGGTGGTGCTCCAGCATGGCCGCAGTCAAATGAGTAAAAGAGTAAAAGAGTAAAAGATATATATATATATATATATATATATATATATATATAATAAGAGGCTTCCAAATAGAAAAGCGTTGTGCTAGAAAGAGCAGTATAAATCTCAAAACCACAAGAAAAAGGATAAATTCTCGAAAGTAATGAAAATTTAAAATGTTTACCATCTCAACTATTTCCCAGACCATGGTTTCTAACTATTTCCAGCAAAAAAATATTCACTGAAGGCCAGTTTTCATCAGTGGGATAGCCTTTAGATTTCAAACATACAGACCGCCAGATCCACACGTAGAACTAACGGTTTGTATATCCTAACTTTTCAAACCACTGCGCAGACGCAGATTATACCCGGCGGCATAGTGGATGCCGGTAAACATTTCGAACAAATTTATCAAACAATATTTAAACATAATACATAGGGCAATAATAAATTATTATTACCAGTGGCCTAGCACAAAGAAGGAATTAGTCATTAGACTACATATTATTCATATAGAAATACAATAAGAGGCTTCCAAATAGGAAAGCGTTATTATTGCCCTATGTATTACGTATTATGTTTAACTATTGTTTGATAAATTTGTTCGAAATTTTTACCGGCATCCTCTATGCCGCCGGGTATAATCTGCGTCTGCGCAGTGGTTTGAAAAGTTAGGATATACAAACCGTTAGTTCTACGTGAGGATCTGGCGGTCTGTATGTTTGAAATCTAAAGGCTATACCGCTGATGAAAACTGGCTTTCAGTGAATATTTTTTGCTAGAAATAGTTAGAAACCATGGTCTGGGAAATAGTTGAGATGGTAAACGTTTTTAATTTTCATTCCTTTCGAGAATTTATCCTTTTCGTGTGGTTTTGAGATTTCTACTGCTTTTTCTAGCACAACGCTTTCCTATTTGGAAGCCTCTTATTGTATTTCTATATGAATGATATGTAGTCTAATGACTAATTCGTTGTGCTAGGCCACTGGTAATAATAATTTATTATTGCCCTATATATATTATGTTTATATATATATATATATATATATGTATGTATGTATGTATGTATGTATGTATGTATGTATGTATGTATGTATGTATGTATGTGTGTGTATGTATATATGTATATGTATATATAGATATGCATATATATGTATATATGTATGAATGTATGTATATATACATATACATATACATATGTATATATATGTGTGTGTGTATATATATGTATATATACACACACACATATATATATTTATATTATGTATGTATATATGTATTGAATAAAGTTGCAACATGGTCTGGTTTTCACATTTTTTCTATTGTATTCTAAAAAAATTTTTTACAATGCTGAAGTGTATTAAACATTAGAAAAAGTATTTTGAAATCTTCATAAAGTTCAATTAGCGTTTTCGTACATTCGTAGAAGTCCTTAGATTTTTTCAAAATTTATTTAACTGACAGATGAGTTCTTGGTAGGGTTGAACATTTCAATAAGACATTTTTCTTTTAACTTTCTTCCAAACTTACTTGTGTCATGTAGTTTGTGGAAAGGAAAAAAATTAGAAACATTTTCTGGCCATATGTTTCTGTATGTTCGCTCAAAGGAATTTGGCGAATATTAATGTGCCATATTTGTTCTGAACGGAAATAACAACAATAATATAACAACCAGTTAATGATGTGGATTAAAAAATATCTTTAACATATGA
>NC_043000.1:94414403-94431903 GCF_006345805.1 Octopus sinensis
AAAGCATGAAAACTACTCGTAAACTTGTGTTTTACTCATGGCAGCACCCTTGTAAGCTGTTTGAAGCAAAACAACTGTTATGGCCGCCGTTTTCACAGATCTATGCTATTCAAACGTTTCAAAAATCGGCAAACAGGGGAGAAGTACTGCAAAACAAAGACGCACCACGTGGCAGTACGACCTCAGAGGACGACACTGGTCGGCAGGCAGATGCCTGAGGGCTGCATCAAGTGGCTTCTAGTAGCGGTAGCCCAAACTACAACGGGCTTGGCCCGCAGAGGACGTTTCCGGTTACTTTTGGGTACCCTCTCGTATACATATATATACATATGCAGATGTATATGTGTGTGGTAATGCATATATATTGTTGCATTTATGTATTGCTTACACACACACATAAATAGACCTATGAAAAATTTATCATCCTTTTGCATTCATATAGACTTAGAGACTATGTCAGACATTCATCTGCCTACATTTATCTACACTTATATGAATACAAGTAACCAAGCTAGAAACAGACAAGAAAATCCGAATAAATATTCATAGGAAGATAGTCTCCTGATCCTACCAAGACATTCAGTTTAAAATTTCTTTATGGAAATCATATACCACGAACACTAACTAAATCTCAGTCAGCCTATGCTGTGTGACCAACTGGTGTATCTCTAAGCATTTTTTGTGGACAGTATAATACGAGAGAAACCAACTTTCTCCAAAAATATGTCAAGGCCTTAAGTTGACAATTCCTATTAACACCTTTATACCTTTACGTCCAGAACTGACTGAATCGTAAATCATAAAAAAATTCTCATACCAAACCAAAATAAATCTGCTCACCATAACTGTCTATAAACTCACACCTTACAGATAAATAATTTTCTCCCCTACTCCTCTGTCTCCACTTCCTACGTAACCACACCCTGGTTCACCGATATCATACTGAATTATCATACACATCGCTACATGCTACGAAAAATAAAACAACTTGACCAAGATCATATGAGGCCAGACACAACTCCGGTAAAGTACAGTCTGATGAAGGCAAGCAAGCAAAAGCTTCGAAGTTACTGTCAGTATTTTCTTTGTAAAGTTTAATAAATATGTACTCAACGAAAAAGTTTTGAGTAATCTTTCACTTCAATGTTGACTGGTTTTTATGTATAACTTCACATCAAATAAACATTAATATATATATATATTATATATATATATATATATATATTATATATATATATATATATATATATATATATATATATATATATATATATATATATATATATATATGCATATATATAAATATATGCACATGTATATATGTATGTATGTATATATGTATGTATATACGTTTGAGTATGTGTATTCATATATTCATTTATTGCAACTTTATTAATGTTTCGTTGTTTGCTCTGAAATAATTAGCCACGTGGGTGTTAATTAATTTCAGTTAATTATCACTCGAGATGGGGAGAAAAAAATTAAGTCTGATAGTAAAATATTTGAACAAAGAACCTCAAAGACGCTATTTTGAAACATATCGTTTGACGTCTACCGCATAGTGTCTCTTAGTATCACCATACCACATTACACGATCCAATTGGAGAAATCTATGTGGTCGTCCGTTCAACTAGAAATAACAACCAAATTTTCTTATACCTAATACTTGATCAGAATTGAACTCAGTCAAACAACATCATAAATTAAGAACTATTTATCATCATCATCATCATCATCATCATCATCATCATCATCATCATCATCACCACCATCATCATTACCATCATCATCATCATTAAGGCGGTGAGCTGCCAGAATAGTTAGTACGCCAGTCAAAATGCTTGGTGGCATTTCATCCGTCTCTACTCTACCTTTCATCCTTTCAGGTTTGATAAAATAAGTACCAGTTTCACCCTGGAGTCGATGTAATCGACTAACTCCTCCTCGCCACAATTTCAAGCCTTGTGCCAAGAGTTGAAATTATTATTATTATTATTATGGAGATAATATTATTATTATTATTATTATCATTATTATTATTATTGTTATTATTATTATTATCAAGGCTGCGAGCTGGCAGAATCTTTAGCACGCCACGAGAAATGCTTAGCGGCATTTCGTTCGCCTTTACGTTTTGAATTTCACCGATGTTGACTTTGTCTTCCATCTTTTCAGAGTCGATGACATAAGTACTTGTCGAACACTAGAAACGATGCAATCGACTATCCCTCTCCCCCTAAAATTTTGCCTGTACGATAAAGAATTATTATTACTATTCGATGAGTCGGTGATGGCCGCGAGGTGACTGAATCGTTTGCACGCCTGGCAAAATACTCAGCTTCATTTCGTCCATCTCTACCTTCTGAGTTCAAATTCCAACGTCGACGTCTTCCGTCCTTTCGGAGACGATAAAATGAGTACCAGTTGAGCACTGGAGTCGATTTAATCAACTAGCACACACAAAATTTAGGCCTTGTTCTTATGAGAAAGAATCATTACTATTGCTAGAAATGGTGAGCTGATAGAATTATTAGAGTATCGGAAAATGTTTAACGGTATTTATTCCAACCCGTTACGTTTTCTGTTCGAACCCTGGTCAGGTTGGCCCAGCCTTTCATCTTTCCGGAGTCTATAAATCAATGTGCTTCTCAGGTACTGGAGTTTGAAGGTATTAACTAACACCCTCCTTTCAAATTTAGTGACCTTGTGCCTAAACCAGAGACTATCATTAAAAGCGTTAGGCTGGCGTAATCGTTAAAGAATTGGAAAAATGTCTTGTGGTATTTATTCCGACTCTTTTCTCTCAGAGGTCAACTTCGCCTTAGAAGTTGATGAAATATAATTAATGCCAGGGCATAACTGCCGGGAAAATGTCATTTGGCGATTCTTCCTTGAGTTTACATTCTGTTTTAAAATCCCACCAAGATCATCCATTAGGAATCGATGAAATTGAATATGAATCATGTACTGGGGTCGATAGTCTCCTTTCAAATTTCCTAGCATTGTGCTTAAATCCGTAATCATTATTATTAACATTATTCTTGTTTATTTCGTGTTTTGTTGAAGTTCGACTTTAGCAATTTATTCAAACAATAAACTCTTTGTGAATGGAGTTTGTTGTCTGAGGTTGAAAATTGTGTCGAAATACTGAAAATAATGTTAGCATAATTTGAGACTTGGATGTTGGTACCATGGCTCCCAATATCTTTGGTGCAGCGTACACTGCAATGATCTAATATTACTGCGATTCTGCCGTCCTTATGATACAGCTTATGATAGGAGACACCTAACTCTTAATTAAACCGGATATTGTATTAATAAACGTGTCATGTAATGGGTTTGTTCTCTCCTGTACTACAATTGATTATGGAATAAAATATTCGATATGCGGATTTCTCATCGGTACTTCGTATGACTATTTATTCAATGAATGGAGCACGGACATAAGTTCTACCTTCCAAACCATTCCACAGACTTCTTTTTCTATTGGAACCTCCTATTTTGATTTCAAACATTGGACATACATAAAGACAGACAGACAGATAAATAGATAGATAGATAGATAGATAGATATATAGATAGATAGATAGATAAATAGATAGATAGATAGATAATAGATAGATAGGTTCATACATACATACATACACGGGTAGGAACGTAGGTAGGTCGATAGGCAGAGACAGACAGGCAGGCAGATAGATAGATAGATAGATAGATAGATAGATAGATAGATAGATAGATAGATAGATAGATAGATAGATAGATAGATAGATAGATAGATAGATAGATAGATAGATCTGAAGTTTTTCTTGCCAGAATTTCATATCTCCACAGGCAGCAAACATAGATTTCGCATTTTCTGAAGTTTTTGCATTTATGGCGACGACTACAAACATATTTACGCTAAACCATTGAATGAAATTTATGTGAAACATCAATTTGTACTCCTATGTCACAGGCAACAAAATTCCTTTATTGATTTCTCCAAGTGCTAAAACTCCTGGCTGAAGAATGCGTCTTCAAAACTATCGTCTAAATAGTAAACGAAAAAGAGAAATTCCAATTTGGATGCTTTAAATTCTAAAAAAAAAGTAAATAATGGTTACTAATTTAGGAATAACGTTATTGATTTTGAGTGGAGGGCTAAGCCAAGCCCGTTACTCTTAGTTCTTGGTAGGTACTTTACTACATTGACACTAAGGAGATAAAAGGCAAAGCTGATCTCAGCAGAACTGAAATTCAAAATACAGGGACGGACGAAATTCCACAAGGTTTTGCAGACACTCTAACGATTCTTCGAGCTCAACGACATTTCGTTTATCAACTTATGTTGTTATTTATAAGTCTCAGACTAATCCAAAACAAAAGACTGGACTTAGAAACAACCGTCTCACAAACCAATGCGTAAGTGATAATTGAAACGAGTATTGTTGTTTTAATCATGGTATCAATATAAATTCTGCTGTTATAAAAGACGATACCGAAAACGATTTCCCAGCAGCAAGTTCTTCTCAGAAATAATTGGGGCTGGAGGTAGAGTATAGACATGATCATCGAGTTTGTCTTAAAACGATGCCATTTGTCAAAAATGTCACAAAAAAAAGTAAAAATGCTTTCCTCGGCTGTACAAATCAGGCACAGCAACCAATTTCTAACTCAGCAATTTCTTCAAAATTTATTACGGTTTTCTTCTTTAATGGAAAGTTCTTTGTCTCGTGTATTCATTAATTAATGTTGTAATTAACAAAAATTTAATGCAAGCTTTGATACAGGAAGTATTGATAATTTTATTTGAGAGGATAATTGCTACAGTGAAAGTATTGATAATTTTATCTGCAGTGATATTGCTAAACAAAATGTTTTAATCATTATATCATTCAGTGGCAACACAGTGATCGTATCAACACAGATTACTTCCTGAATTATAGAAGAAGCAGAGTTAGCATTCGATGTGTAGAACAGTTGCACAACTAGTAGTTACTGTTGATTATACACAGCTTGAAATCGGGTGTAACACTGGTCTCAAATTTTAGCGTAAGGCCAACAATTTTGTGGGAGGTGGTAAATCGATTACATCGACAACAGTTTTAAACTGGAGATTATTTTATCGACTCCGAAAGAATGAGAGGCAAAATCGATCCCGGCGGGATTTGATCTCAGTACTTAAAGTCAGAAGAAATACCGGTAAACACTTTTTCCGGCGCGACAACAATTCTGCTAGCTCACCATTTTACAAAGCGGGTATAATATTAGTTTCAAATTTTTGCACAAAGCCAACAATTTTAGGGAAAGGGGGCTAGTTGATTACAACAACCCTAGCGCTCAACTGGTACTTATTTTATCGACCTCGAAAGGATGACAGGTAAAGTCGGACTCAGTGGAATTTGAACTCTCACGGTTCTGCCAGCTCGCCTTCTCAAAAACGGGTATGATATTAGCCAGAGTTTTCTCTTCCAGCACACTTCAGAAACATCTATGTTTAACGGCTGTAAAGCCTCTCTAGTGTTAACCAAATTTACTTACCTAACGATTCAACAAGATATAATCTTCGATTGACTCAGAACACAACTCATTGCTACACATTTTCGAAGGTATTCTGTAAAAGACTGAAAATTCGTCAAGCAAGAGACACACCATGTAGTGAAATAATGCATAAATAAGAATAACTGTTTGTGTAGTAAACTACGAAAAAAGTAACATACGCCCCCTTGTGACTGTTTTCTAATCAACATATGTACAGTCATTGATTAATTTACTTCAAAGTAAAAAGGTAAAAGTTACCTTTTCGAGTCATACCGACACGTAAGGGCCGGTTTCCCGGTTTCCCGGTTTCATGGCGTATATGTTCTCCACCTGGATAGGACGCCTGTCCATCGCCGGATTATTCATTTTTGCCAGCTAAGTGGACTGGAGCAACGTGAAATGAAGTGTTTTGCTCAAGGACACAAGGCGTCACCTGGTCGAAGCCACAAGCGTATGATCATGTGTCCATCACCCTAACCACTAAGCCACGGGCCTCCATAAGACGACCGAAATGCAGTTAAGCATTTAACTCGGCACACAAATGATTCTGTCAGCTCGCCGCCTTACCCATACTTGCTTCTCAACATTCGTAATTTAGGCAAATCGATCAAAGACCGTCCGGGTTAATGGACCGATAAGTTTTTGGAACTTTGGTTTTATTATTCTTGGGGTGTAGGTAAGTAATACGGCTTGCTAACTAATCAGGTGTTTTCTTAGAATCTCTCATAATTTCACCGGACAGCTGTACTAACTTTTTTAGCGTGCGCACGGGAGCGATACGAGCCAGAAATTTAGCATCCTACCTTTACCAGAAGATTTCCAGTTGTGAGCCTTCGGGAGTGTCATGCTTAGGTTTGTCATTGTGATGACTTCCCATGCTTGTTCTTGTAAATTTTGCTAGGATCTTTCTGTGCATTTAATCCAATCTGCATTTTCCTCGTATGTCTTCTCATCAATGCAAATCTTTTTCCAGAACTTTCAACTGCTTCCATGGAAGTGGGATCTTCAACTGTTATTCTCTCATTCCCAAAATCTCTGTAGAATGATTTGGCATTTGATGTGAATAGCTTATTTTGCTTGTAAAAATTTCCCATCTCTCCAATCTTTGTTTTAGCGTTTGTTTGGTCATTTTGGCTCATTGTTTTTTGTTTGTTTGTTTTGTTTGTTTATTTGTTTTTTTTTTAATCCGTTCTTCTCTTGGTGAGAGTCCATATTTTCTTTTAATCTTTCTTCCGTTTTTGGATCTTACACCATTTCCACAAATTTGTTAATTTAATATTGATATTTCTCCCCTCATTAATTCAAACTCTTCCAATTTTATTTCTCTAGTTTGGATGTCTTCCCAGGTTTGTTTTTTTTTTTTTAGTTTTTTTCTTTTCCAGAGACATACAACTGGTTTCAATTACTCAACAGATGCGTAAATAATTTCATTAAATTCAGTAAGATCAGGTTTAAATTCTTGTATGATTTCTTTTGCTACATAGTTGCCAATTCTAATTCGTATTTTATTTCGGTTTGTATTTGAGAGTTTATGGAATGGTTCTCTACCAGTCATACTTGCATGTCTTACAACTTTAAGCTTATCCTGGATTTTCTACTTTATTTCCATCATAAATTCTCTGTGTTCGTTAGCAAATGTGTGGTCTTCAACAACTGTTTTTTTTCTATTAAGAGCCTTGCGTGATTTGATCAGATGACAGTCTTTAAATTAAGAGTCGTGCCGGGCTACTCTCTTCATCTGATTCCTCATTTCCTTCTTGTTTCCCATTTTGGTCATTTTCCGCTGCGTGTTTAACATCATCATCCTCCTCCTCCTCATTATCATCATCATTATTAGAGCAAGGGCCTTGTGGAATCATTAGAGTGTCGGACAAAATGCTTAACATTCTGAGCTCAAATCCCACTGAGGTTAGCTATATTTCACATGCTTCTGAGATCGGTAAAATAAAGTACCAGACAAGTACTGGAGTCGATAGTATTGACTTATGCTCCTCCCTTTAGAATTACCGGCCTTGCACCTAAATTAAAAACTATTATTTTTCTTGTGTGTGCCTAAATTTGCTAGTTCACTTTGCAATTCAGTTAATATTATAACTATGACTTATAACAGGAACATCTGGAATTCTAACGCTTATTTCCTTATCTTATACACTTGGATTTGTTTTCTGCATCAATCTAATATGTCTTTAATATCACTTCCCAACCCTTTCTTTCGTTTGTAGTTTGTTCGGTTGAGTGTTGATTTATCGATGATTTGAAATATGTTACATCTGTGTTTGGTTAAATTCTCTTGTCTCTGTTTCTTTATCTAGCGGTAATAGCAACGTTCTTAATTAATTTTCCTCTCTTCAAGCATGTTTTTGGTGACATGATTATTATTATTAGTAGTAGTATTAGTAGTAGTATTAGTAGCAGCAGCAGCTGCAGCAGTAGTAGTGGAAGTAGTAGTAGTAGTAGTAGTAGTAGTAGTAGTAGTAGTAGTAGTAGTAGTAGTAGTAGTAGTAGTAGTAATAGTAGTAGTAGTTGCAGCAGCAGCAGCAGTAGCCCCTGGTGGCATGTGGAAAGAAATCATTATTATAATTATTATCACCACTACTACAACAACAACTACAACTACTATTACTTATGATAATAATAATAATAATAATAATAATAATGATAATGAGAATAATGGCAACATAGTGAATGTTGCACTCTTTATTTTCTGGGTTTTTTTTTACACATTGCTTTATATTTTATTATAATTTTGATTTTCATTACCTTTCCGTTTGACTCGTGGTTAATCAGTGCAAATTTTCGAAATTGTATATCATCATGTTCATCGTTATGATGATCATCATCATCGTGATCATCATCATCATTACCATCATCATCGCCACCATCAGCAACAACAACAACAACAACAGCTACGTCGTCGTCGTCATTGTCACTGCCATCATATTAATCATCATAGATATAGCCAATACCTCAATTAACTAATTATCATGATTCCAGTTTATGTCTACCACCTTTTTGTCACCACGATCATCATTATCATCATCCCTACGTTCGCCATCTTCGCCATCATCATCATCATCATCATCATCGCATTCACCACCGCCATCATCATCACCATAATTATCATAATCGACATTATCATCATCATCATCATCATCGCAGTCACCACCACCATCATCACCATCATTATCATCATCGACATTATCATCCTCATCATCATCATCATCATCATCATCGCAGTCACCACCACCATCATCATCATCCTCATAGCAGTCACCACCACCATCATCATCACCATCATTATCATCATCGACATTATAATTATCAGCATCATCATCACCGTCGTCGTCGTCATCATTAGAGCGGCAGCAGCATCGACATCATCAGTTTTCATTGTCATGCTTTATCATACATACAATCATCCATTCACCCTCTCCTAATCATCATCATCATCATCATCATCATCATTATCATCATCATCATCCTTCTCATTATCATCATCATCATCATCATCATCATCCTTCTCATCAATCAACATTATCATCATCATCATCATTATCATCATCATTACCGATTGCTTTGCCGCAACGTCACGATTGTTCGCCACCACCCCACCCCATTGGAATCTTATCATCATTTATCATTTATCATGATCGTCATTGTCACCAATCTATAATCCCTCACACACTTCGTCGTCTACCTTGGAAAAACAAAACCGACATTGTCATCGTGTATGGTGTGTTTTAGTGTAGACCACATTGTTGTTATTTCGTTTTCAGTTCTGCTGTCATTGAAATAATTAAATAACGGAAGAGAGAGAGAGAGAGAGAGAGAGGGAGGGAGAGAGAGATGTTCTTTAATTAATGTCTTATTGTCAATGGGATTTTGCTAAATAAATAAACAAGTGTTAGTGGTGGTGGTGGTGGTGGTGAACAACAACAAAAACATGAAACTATGAAGAAGAAGAAGAAGAAGAAGAAGAAGAAGAAGAAGAAGAAGAAGAGAAGAACAACAACGAGAGAAAGAAGAAGAAGAAGAGAACAACATCAACAAAGAGAGAAAGAGGAAGAAGAAGAAGAAGAAGAAGAAGAAGAGAAAGAAGTGTATCATTTGAGGGGTACGATGATGATGATGACGAGGAGGAGGAAGAGGAGATGGAGAGGGACGTGGAGGTCGATGTTGACGGCGACGGCGCCGACGACGACGATGATGGCGACGAACGTGACGACGACAATGATGATGGTGATGACAATGATAATGACGATGACGAGGCACAACGGCACAACGACAACGAAGATGGCGACGAATATGACGGTGACAACGATGATGATTATCATGACGATGAAGATGGTCATGACGACGAGGACGACAATGATATTGTTGTTGTTGTCGTTGTTGTTGTTGTTGTTGTAGTTCGTGGTGTTGTCGGCGGTGCTGTAAACAATTTTGCGGCGGGGTGGATAGAAACAAAAATTAAGTGAAATATAGTGTCATGACAGCTTTAAGATATTGTCGTATAAGTTATTGTTTGTTGCTGTGTTTTTCGTATTTTTTTTTGTTTTATTTTTACATTTTTTTCTTTTTTCTTCTTTTCTTTTTGTTTTACATAATTTACAATTGTTCAATGCAGAGTATGTTATGTAGCCATATAATGACGTCCCCGAAGAGCTGTTCGGAAATGTCATGCATCAGTTCTTTACAGGTATGTAGTAGCGTTTTATTAAGTTCTTAGTTTAAATTGTGACAAGGTGTACTTCACTTTTTCCATTCTTCCAGATCCGATCTTAATATATTATTGTTTATTGGAGTGACTCGTGCATTACCGAGTGAATAGCTATGTGAACAACAAATGAACGTGCTGGTGATGTTCATCATCATCATCATCACCATCATCAACACCATCATCATCATCATCATCATCATGATCATCATCATCATCATCATCACCACCACCACCACCACCACCACCACCACCATCATCATCATTATGATTATTGTCGTCGTTATCGCCATCATCATCATCATCATCATCTTCATCATCACCATTATTATTATTATTATTATTATTATTATTTTATTTTATCATTTCATTATTATATGCAAAAACACCTATACTTTATGTCTGTTTCTGTATTGTCCCCCCTCATCTTTCGCCTTCGTGGCAAATAAATGAAATCATCATCATTATTATTATTATTATTATTATTATTATTATTATTATTATTATTATTATTATTATTATTGCTATTAAGGCAGCGAGCTGGCAGAATTGCTAGCATGCCGGGCGAAATGCTACGTTCTGAGTTCAAATTGTGCCGAAGTCGACTATGCCTTTCATCCTTTCGGGGTCGATAAAATAAGTACCATTTGCGTACTGGGATCGATGTAATTGACTTAATCCTTTGCTCCAAATTTGAGGCCTTGTGACTCCTGTAGAAAGGATTATCATTATTATTATTATTATTATTATCATTATTATTATTATTATTATTATTATTATTATTATATTATTATTATTATTATTATTATTATTATTATTATTCGCACTGGGGTCGATGTGATCGACTTAATCCCTTTGTCATTCCTTGTTTGTCCCCTCTATATTTAGCCCCTTGTGGCCAGTAAAGAAATATAATAATTATTATTATTGTTATCATTATCATTATCATTATTATTATTATTATTATTATTATTATTATTATTATTATTATTATTATTATTATTATTATTATTGAGGTGGTGAGCTGGCAGAATCGCTAGCACGCCAGGCAGAATACTTAGCAGCATTTTGTCTGTCTTCACGTACTCAGTTCAAATTCCATCGAGGTCGACTTCGCCTTTCATCCTTTTGGGGTTGATAAATTAAGTACCAGTTGAGTACTGAAATTGATGTAAACGACTACCCCCACCCACCACCACTAAATGTTCAAGCCTTGTACCTATAGGAGAAAGGATTATAATAATTATTATTATTGAACAGCTGCTGTAACGTGTAGGACGGATCCGTCTGTCGGCCGAGTCTGTAGTGATGATTGCACCGCCACCTTCCTTCAATCCGGCAGGCAAGGCAATTTTCCTTTGCCTGGTGGTTGTGGCGAAAGAGGTTGTTTGGTGGATAAGGCTGAAATGCATGAGGACAGACACATTACTCTTTGGTAGAGCTCTCACTGAGTTTTTCAAGTTTCACTTGAAAAAGAAATTGAGAGTGGTGAGGGAAGCGCTGTCCTCAAGTGAGTTTATTGAAAGGTGGGTGAAAGTTGTGAAAATGGCAAGAGTGGATGGTACCGCTCTAAGTGTAGACTTGTGAGTCGGAGAGAAGAAATTGGAGAGGGCACTTGCTCTTGGGGTTTCAGGAAATCTCGAAGAGTGGAGTTCCTCGATTATCCCTAGAAGCGTCCCTGTATCAGGAGGGCCACATCTCTATCATCTTCCTCTCCCTTTTTTTTTTACTTTTGTCTGCTATGCATATGTCTCTTCTTTTCCAGTGTATACCGTGTATACTTCATTTTTCAAATATCATTTCATTAAATGTAACCCCCCTCCTCACACTTGTCTTTCACTGTATTCTCTCCCCTCATCCTTTGCTTTTGTGGCAGATAAATGAAATTATTATTATTATTATTATTATTATTATTATTATTATTTTTTTTTTTTTATTATAATTGTTGTTGTTGTTTTTATTGAGATCGTGAGCTGGCAGAATCGGTAGTACTACGAGCAAAGTGCTTAGCAGCATTTCGCCCGTCTTTACGTTCTGGATTCAAATTCCGCCGAGGTCGATTTTGCCATTCATTCTTTTGGGGTCGATAAAATACGTATGCGTTGAACACTGGGGTCGATGTAATCGCCTTAATCCTCCCCCAAAATTTCTGCCGTTGAGGAAAAATTTGACACCATTATTACTATTATTATCATCACGATCATCATCATCATCATCATCATCATCAGTAGTAGTAGTAGTAGTAGTGTAGTAGTAGTAGTAGTAGTAGTAGTAGTTCTAGAATAAGTCGAAAGGTAAGCTACTATAAATCGGCATGAACTTTCCGGACAACCCAATATATAAGATTATGGAATCATAAACACCCGACATACTGTTGGTCATTATTTCCAAAACTGAGCGTTTCCACAAAGCACTGAATATTTGTATTTTTAAACGAAACGTGATAAATAAAAGTATTCAGAAACAAGTACTGAAATTGATAGGACACTTTGAAATTTCGTGCGTCATTATTTTCTATGATATGCACCCGAAAAGGTAAGCAGCCAGTCGGTGGTGTAAAGGAGCGCAAACTTTGATTGCTATATGCTCTGAAAAGACAGAACAAAAGCGTGAAAGTATCGTATATAATGCAACAATGAATACCTGAATGCTACCTGTACATCTCTAGTTACTTGTAGGAGGTCGAATCACGCTACTTGCACAAGATCTAATTACACTGCTTGTATAAGATCTAGTTTACTTTAATTTATATTGGATTTTGTGAACTAATCTATATGTATAAAGCTGAAGTTGTCTGTGTGTGGCAGGTTTGGTAGCCTTCAAGTAACACTATCTCCTCCAAGACCCTCTGGCGCAAGTTGACCAAAATTGAGAGTATGATAGAAGAAGACTTGTTCTTCAATCCGTAGAAGATAAAATTCAAATCGGGCCATGTTAACACCAAAAATTATTTACATCAAAAAGGTGCTTTTTTCTATGAAAATCTCTATTTTTTACGATTTTTTGACTGCTGTGTCGCCATTTATCGGTGTATTTCAACCAGAAAAATGTTCACCTAAAGAGAATAACAAGCTACATTTACTTTTCAAAATTCCAATTCTAAAGGGTTCGAAACAAACCCGAGCAACGCCGGGCGATATACTGCTAGTAATATATATTTTCAAACTTAGCATTTTATTAATGCTGTATAAACCCTTTAAGTAATTGGCCTTCCCACAGAAAACAACCAAAAGCTTAAAAACTAGAAATATAGCACAAATATGTTTTTCACACTTGTATGATTATACAAGCAATGTAATATGGAACAATACTGGATAACAAAAATTTCCAAAATTTCCAATTGGTCTTTAGATTAAGTAAATATATTTCGTATGCTATACTTTATCTTAGTAATACTAAAACGCTAAAGATGTTTGTGTGTACCCGGAATATCTCAGAAACTTGTTATTGAATTTTTCCGTTGAACGATAAAGAACAAAGACTTAGGGAGATGTTCACTTTTTCTTTTCTGTATTTATCTTTATTTTTATACATAATCATTTACTCTTTTACTCTGTTACTTGTTTCAGTCATTTGACTGTGGCCATGCTGGAGCAACGCCTTTAGTCGAGCAAATCGACCCCAGGACTTATTCTTTGTAAGCCTAGTACTTATTCTATTGGTCTCTTTTGCCGAACCACTAAGTGACGGCGACGTAAACACACCACCAAGTGATATTGGGAGGGGACAAACACAGACACGCAAACACACACACACACACATACATATATATATACATATATACGACGGGCTTCTTTCAGTTTCCATCTACCAAATCCACTCACAAGGCTTTGGTCAGCCCGCGGCTATAGCAGAAAACACTTGCCCAAGGTGCCACGCAGTGGGACTGAACCCGGAACCATGTGGTTCGTAAGCAATCTACTTACCATTCCTACGCCTTTTATAATGCATCATATTTACGTATATTCATAGTTCCAAAATACTATATTATATACTACCAATTCTACCTCCCTAATACTCGAAGGTTACATTTTCTAAATAGTAATCAAATAACATCAGGAACGATTAACTCCTAGTGAGATATCTACGGACCAGCTAAACTTTACACCTACCTATATTCTTTTGTGAACATTAATGCAAGAGATAAACAAATTTCTCTGCTAACAACACCATGATCTAAAGCTGACACACCTAAATGAACGCACATAATCCCAGACTTACACCCTTGGCTGATAACATCCACCTTCTGAAAAAAAACAAGTGAAATCTAAATAACACCAACGATAAGTAGAAAAAAATGCTGACCAGCCTTTCACCTACATTCTTTCTTTTATGAATCCTTAAAATCTCCATGACCTAAAAGCTGATACACCTAAATAAACGCACAAAGGTTTAAATGCAGGATTAAAGTTTGGACTATAGTCTTTACATTTTCAAAACAAAACATTTAATTTCCAATTCATATACGGGTCATATACTTTATAAGACTTCATTAATTCTATAACCCCTTTAATCCTTTAATTCTTTAATCATGGAATTACATAATACCGCACGTTATAAAATCAGCAACAGCTAAATGTAATGGCACAACCGCTGAAAAGACTAACCTTTCCATCTTCATAGATTTTTGTGAACCCTAAAGAACAACCCCAAGACCTGAAGCTGAAACACCTAAATACAGACATGTGATTACAAAGTTTTACTTACATGAATGAATTCTTTCAATAACACAACTCCAAATTTAATTAATAAAAATGTTTCAGGGTACCTTTCCATCACAAGCTACCCTAAAACCTAATTATCATTCAATAGAACTTCACCTATCCCAGAAAGTTTTGACTTAAGAGAGACTATATATAACCAAGAAGAGCCCAAATGTGTCGTATTCTGACGAGGCTTAATAGGCCGAAACTTCAAAATCACTGTTAAAACCATTTTTGTTTGTGTGCGTGTGTGTATATATGTGTGTATGTGTGTGTGTGTATAAGACTTGCAAAGCATTTGGTGCTATTCGAGGATATTTATTTCATAGTAAAGAGTACAAATACAGTATAAAGCATAGAACAGTTATGGTAGATAAACAGAGACTCTAACATTTGTTTCTGGAATACTTGAGCAAGTAAATCATGTTAATGTATGACGAAATGATGTAATAAAAAAACTCGTCATCAGAGAGATCGCGGTAAAGCGGTCTAGAAAAACAGATACTTAACTAAAGATATCAGTAATCATAAATTACTATGAGAGGTATTATGTAATTCCGTGATTAAAAATTAAGGATTAAAGAAGTTATAGAATTAATGAAGTCTTATAAAATATATGACCCGTATATGAATGTTTTATGTCACCAGTTAAGTTGTTCAGCAGATAAAAAGTTGAGAACGATCGACAGCAGCAATATATATGTTAAGAGATCCATTCTAAGATCAATAAAAGTTTGCGTTGAAAACTATATTTCAGTGTGAGGTAAAGACCAAGAAGAGTCCTTGCCGAGTTAAGAAATATACAGCAATGTGAGGAAAATACAGAGTAAAATCGGTGTGTAATTAGGAATGGTAAAGACCCCTTTCAGTTATGATTGATAATGGAATTGCACCTAGAAATTCCCCCTCCGAGGTACAAGTCTGGGCAAGGTTGTTTATGGAAGACCAACAGTCGCACATGCGTGCCAACCTCCCCTCTCCACGCCACCGATGTTACCCAAAGGAAAAGCAAAGGCCGATACAGCTTGGCACCAGTGACATCGCAACTCATTTATACAGCTGAGTTAACTGGAGCAACGAGAAATAAAGTGTCTTGCTCAAGAAGAAAACACGCAGTCTGGTCCGGGAATCGAACTCACTACTTCATGATTGTGAGCCCGACGCTCTAACTACTGAGTCTTGCGCCGATTAGATATATACCAATCAATAGAGATGTGTACGTTCATATATATATATATGTGTGTGTGTCTCCGAGTGCGTGCGTGTGTGCGTGTGTGTGTGTGTGTGTACACACGCTTGTATATTCTCTGTTTATAGCGCTTTACTGCGATCACCTTGATGACGAGTTACTTGGCTATCGTGAATTCGTTATACATCAACATGATTCACTTGGTCAAGTATTCCAGTAACAGCTGTATGAGACTCTAATAATCTACCACAACAAATCAGTTATCTACACTAAGGGCCATCAGATTGTTGTTGTCATTGTTATCAATTTCATCGTCTTTTTGTCTCCCGAATGTTGACGAAATTTGGTACCAGTGACAATATAATGACTGACCACTCTGAGAATATTTAGTATGTATGTATGTATGTCTCTTCTATTTTTTTATTGTTATTATTATAAATCATCCGTTGAGGAGAGCCGGTTTCCAACAAAGAAACAAGGCTCCATCTTTCGTAAGTGGTTAGCTCACACAAATTCACATTTGGAACTT
Source organism: Octopus sinensis (assembly GCF_006345805.1). NCBI lineage: Eukaryota > Metazoa > Mollusca > Cephalopoda > Octopoda > Octopodidae > Octopus > Octopus sinensis. Next base: position 94,431,065 of record NC_043000.1, read on the forward strand.
GAGAAAAGTCTTGCATATTTTTACTGTTCCACTCACAAATTGCACTTGCAATGTACAAATTAGCCGGTCGATTTCTCTTTCTGAAAATCCCGATTTATCCTTTATGCATTTACTAAGAAAGCCTAGTGCTCCAATTATTATTGATACGAATATGAATTCATAGTCTGGATATAGAAACTGGAAGTTTCGAAGCAGTTGTCCACAGATAACCTCTTTTTCTTTGATTTTCAAAGAGATGTTTATATCTGCAGGGCAGCTGACTTCTATGACGGTATGCATGTATGTAAGTATGCATGTATGTATGTATGTATGTATGTATGTATGTATGTATGTATGTATGTATGTATGTATGTATGTATGCATGCATGCGCGTATATGTATGCATGGTGTGTGATTGAATGTGTATGTACTTATATATATACATGTATCAATATCTGTGTAAACGTGTGCATATATATATATTAATATATATATATATATATAATATATATATATATAAACAGATGACAGATAGATAGAGAGAGAGAGAGATTGATTGATAGATAGATAGATAGATAGAAGATAGATAGATAGATAGATAGATAGATAGATAGATAGATAGATAGATAGATAGATAGATAGATAGATAGATAGATATATAGATAGATAGATAGATAGATAGATAGATAGATAGATAGATAGATAGATAGATAGATAGATATGTTTCTTTATTAGCCACACAGGGCTGCACACAGATAGAACAAATTACAAGGTAGAGCTTTTTTTTGAAGGATTAAAAAAAAAAAAAAAAAAAAAAAAAAAAAAGGAAGGGGGAGGTTCGATCAAAAGGGATCGTAAAA
>NC_043000.1:94434403-94439403 GCF_006345805.1 Octopus sinensis
TCTAAATATATCGCACCAGGACAAAGTTGTGTTTGAGCAAACATGCTGCCTTGGTAGATGCACAGTTCAATAACACGCAAATTTTCTCATCTCCAGTTAATATATAATTTTAAAATTTCGATAAATCATAAGATTTCCAGTTGATTAACATTTTCATGGGATTTCTATGAAGGATGTGTGCCAGAAATGTATATATATATACACACATAGTAAATATATAATATAGTAAATAGTCAAGACTATTGAAGAGGTTGCAAGACGCAACGAAAATTTTAGGAAAATAAAAATAAGAAGAAAAAAGGGAAAATTTTACCAGTGAGTGTATTATATTATAAGGCACAAAAAGAAAATGACTCTCCCCAGACACAATAGAATATGCTTCAACACACGAACTCATATAAAGAATCTTGTAAACCAAATCCAAAAACGAAATATATAACATATATATAAAAATATATATATGTATACGAACATATGTAAAATACTAACATATATATATATATATAGATATGTATATATATATATATATATATATACATACACACACACACACACCCACTCACCCATACATACATAATACATACATATATTCTATATATATATATATATATATATATATATATATATATATATATATATATATATTATATATATATATATAATATATAATACATAAATACGAGGTCTCATCAATAAGTATCCGGACTATTGCCATAGTAACGAAACCAAAACACGCGGAGTGATGCACACTAAGATTTAACGTTCTGGCTCATTTCTGTTGTTTATACAGCAGTGCTTGGAAGGAAGGTGTGTAGCGTGTGATCGTTCACCATGGCAGAGAAAGTTGTCATGGCGATACCTGATCAGAGGCTGACGTAATGTTGCAGAAACAGTATGGAGAGGTATGTATGAGTCGCATACAAGTGTACAAGTGGTTCGGACGTTTCCGAGGTGGCAGAAAAATATTGATATTGACGAATGTTCTGGGAGACCGGCAACCAGCAGAACTGAGAAAAACCTCGCAGACGTGCGTGCAATTGTGAGGGGGAATCGTCGAATCACCATCCGTGAGTTATCAGAAAACGTGCAGATTAGTTACGGTTCAGTTTAGTCCATTATCACTGAAGATTTAAGTATGAGACGTGTGTCAGGCAATTTCGTTCCACTGCCTAACTTTCTCTGTGATGATCAATGCGACGATCACATGCTACAACCTTCTTTCCAAGCACGGAAGTGAGCTAGAGCCGTAAAACTTACTGCGTATGCACAAAAGAGCTCAAGGTCAGTCTGTAATTAGCGGGATTTAGTCTGCATGCTTTAGCTTCATTACTATGGCAACAGCCTGCATACCTATTGATCAGACCACACACACACACACACACACACACACACATATATATATATATATATATATTATATATGTAGCATGTATGTATGTTTACTTGTATATATATATGTGGGGGGGGGGGTATATATGTATAGGCGCAGCCGTTGCTGTGTAGTAAGAAGCTTGCTTCCCAACCACATGGTTCGAGGTTCAGTCCCACTCCGTGGCACCTTCGGCGAGCGTATTTTACTATAGCCTCGAACCTATTTAAGCCTTGTGAATGGATTTGGTAGACGGAAACTGAAAGAAGGCGGCGAGCTAGCAGAAACTTTAGCACACCGGGCGAAACACTTAGCGGTATTTCCTCTGTCTTTACGTTCTGAGTTCAAATTCCGCCGAGGTCGACTTTGCCCTTCATCCTTTCGGGGTCGATAAATTAAGAAACCAGTTACGCACTGGGGTCGATGCAATCGACTTAATCCGTTTGTCTGTCCTTGTTTGTCCCCTCTATGTTTAGCAATAAAGAAATAGGAAACTGAAAGAAGCTTGATGCATATCTATATTTATATATCTGTCCGTGTGAGTCTTTGTGAATGTGTTTGTCCTCCCATCATTGCTTGACAACCGGTGTTGGTGTGTTTACGCCCCTGTAACATATATATATATATAAATGGATGAATGATTTATCCTTTTCACTGACAAAAATCCGTGCTGCATCCTTTGTTTACCGTTAACATGGAAAATTCAATAAAGAGTTACCAGGGTAGCAAAATTCACTCAAGTAATACTGATGAAGCGACCTATTCATAGGTAGAAACTCCAGGTTAATGTGTAGTAATTTATGTAGTATAAGTAAACAAATGGAGTTGAACGAAGATGTTATTAAAATTCTTTTACTTTCGACATATGTTTCGAAGACAACATTGTCTTCGAAACATATGTCGAAAGTAAAAGAATTTAATAACATCTTCGTTCAAAATCCATTTATTTACCTATATATATATGTATATGTATATGTATATCTATATATATAATATATATATATATATATATATATACATATATATACATATATATATACATATATATCACACACACACACACACACATATATATATATATATATAATATATATATATTATATATATATATATATATATATATATAAAGTTAATCCAAGCAAGACAGCATAAAAAAAACACAGCAACGCGAGGACGTGGAACAAATATAGTATTATTGGACGGTCAGGAAAGAAGGAAAGAAGGATGGTTTAACGTTTCGAGCGGAGCTCTTCGTCGGAAACATAGGAGAAGGAAAGATCCAGAGAAGGGAAGACAGAGGAAAAAAATTCGCCAACGGTACACACGAGGTCACATTTTATCTATATATATATATATATATATATATAATATATATATATATATATATATGTGTGTGTGTGTGTGTGTGTGTGTATATATATATAATATATAAAATCATAATTTCATTAGAGTACCTAACACTCGTGTTTATCCTATCTATCTCACCCACAGATATATGTCTATCAGACAAACCTGGAATCTGGAAATCGTTTGTTCTACCAAACAATTATTTGAAAATCCATACGTATCCTTAGCGATTTTATAATGATTAATAAGAAGAATGGAGTGAGCAAGACATTTTAATACTTCAATTTACAACTGTTTCATCTTAATTCAATACAATCAATCTTACAAAATGATGTAATAATTCATTCAATTATTATTGATTGCTTTCAATGTGCAATTTGGGATATTCTTAAAAACACATGCAGAATAAAATTCTTCGGAACTGCGTATAAAATAAGATACTGAATTAACTCAATGAACAGAGATTATATACATTCTGAGTTAGGCGTGTCCACATGAACACACATAACACAAATAAACCATTACCGTGGACTGTTTCTGTTGCAGAAAATGCTTTGTTCAGACGAGATAATTAATTACATTATCAGTTGGTTGTCAAGTCTGATATTGGTAACAAGATTTTATAGCCGTTTCTCTTATTAAATAGATGTTAAGGTTTTATGACCCTAACTATTCGACTAAATGCCTCTTATAGCGGCATTTAGCTGAATAGTTAGGTAGACACATGTCTGGACATTAGGCATACATTTTATCTATAGCATTCAACCATTCACAAACGCAGACACACACACACAAGCACACACACATACACACACGCACGCACACACACGCACACACACGCATACATACAAATATGCATATATATATATATGTGTGTTTGTGTGTGTGTGCGTGTGTGTATACACACACACAAACATATATATATAAGCAAATCAGTTTATATATATATATATATACAATATACATTGTGTGTGTGGTGTGTGTGTGTGTGTGTGTGTGTGTGTGTGTGTGTGTAGACAAATCAAAAATAAAAACACGGAGAAAACAACAAATGTCAATTAGACATACACAGTGAATATACTAGATCGACGGTCAGCAAAAGTCTTAAATGACAAAATATGGATGGAAGTGACGTTTCGAAAATGACACTTTGTCGGTTGGAGGGAAAAGTCCTGAAATGAAGGAGCGGATAGTCTGAGAATAGCACATTTCTTTACGTACCCGAAAAATAAATGACATGATTTTGGAGAGAGATAGAGAATGTGGTTTCTGAAGAGAGGAGAGTGTGAAAATGGCCACTGTGTGCGTTAGTTTGTGGGAGATACTTCTGAGTGCAGAGTGTATGTAAATATATATATATATATATGTATGTGTATGTGTGTGTATAAGTATGCTCTTATGTGTATTGTGTATTTGCTTATGTATATTGGCTCTTATCTCAAGGACTTCTACCTCTTTCTTTACAGCAACACTAACATATGGTTATACATGTTTGCATGTCAAAAATGATTTAATTAAACGTTGGACAATGATTGCCTTGAATCGGCTAATGTAATCGAAATGTATACAGTATTTAAAAAAAAATATTTTGATATTATTAAACATTATGCTCAAAAGTTATAGGTAAAAAAATAAGAAGAAAAACATGCATGTGTTTGTGTAATCGTGCCTGCATATTTGTATGCTGACTCATAGATAGATAGATAGACAGACAGACAGACAGACAGACATACAGACATACAAACAGACAGACAGTCAGACAGACAGACAGACAGATAGATAGATAGATAGATAGATAGATAGATAGATTAAAAATAAAAAGTCCTTGGTACAATATTATATGTTTGAACACATGAACAGAAACGGTTTTTCTGATAATTTTTCCCAAATGATTTATTAATATGTAATTACTAAAGCGTAAGAAGTTATCAGAAAAAACATTCCTATTTACATTTTCACACACACACACACAAGTTAAATAATCTTTCCTACTCTAGTCACAACGACCGAAATTTTGAGGGAGGAGGACTACTCGATTAGATCGATCCTAGTACACAACTAGTACTTAATTTATCGACCCCGAAATGATGAAAGCAAAGTAGACCTCGACGGGATTTGAACTCAGAAACTAAAAAACGGTAAGAATTACGCCCGGCGTGCTAACGTTTCTGCCAGCTTGCCGCCGTAACAGAATAAAGGAAAATGACATATAGCAAAAATTTATGAGGATGGAAGCAAAACAAGGAATTATGGAAGTCAACTGTTACTTTGGATCACTTGTATAG
>NC_043000.1:94444403-94456903 GCF_006345805.1 Octopus sinensis
ATTAATAAATTAATTTGTATTAATTAGATTCTACCCCCACCCCACTTCATCGTCACTCTTCCCTCGTAATGCCTAACCCAACCCTACACATTCCACCCCACCTTCACTATCCTTCCCCATCCCACTGCACCCCATCCTTATACCCACTTCCACATACCCCACCTCTACCCCAACCCCCTGCCTACCCACATACCCCACTCTCAGTCTAACCCACACCCCACCCTTGCTTTCCCCACTCTAACCTCCCCCACCTCCCAACACCATCACACCACATCACACACCACAACACCTTACAACACCATACCACACAGCACATCACATCACAACACACCAACACGCATACATCTTCACTGACCATTTCCCAGACCCACAGTTTCACACCTACACACACACACACGCACACGTCAAGATCACCAGCCCTCTTCCACACGCACATACAAACTCTCTTATACCCACGCACGTAAACCTTCGTTTTGAGATCACCACTACTTTATTATCTCCCCTTCTCCCTAGCTCTCCTGTGTGACCCTTCTGTCCAACATTCGCCATGATAGATCACTAGCCACTACACATTCTTTATTTGCTCTCCTTGTTTCTTTCTGTGGAAGAGCGTAGGCTCGAAACTAATACATCTGTTTGTTGACTACACCACCTGTCTTCGTCTTTTGCTGTTTTTTGGGAATTCTGCCGATATATCTATATATATAAAACTCTAGTTGTGTGAGTGTCTGTCCCCTTCGATTTAGATTCCTAACTCCTCCCACATTTTGCGGTGCAGTTTAACCAAATTCGGGTATCTTATAGTCGTGATTCATATCGAGCCCGTCTGATTATTAGCGCGCGTCAACAATGAGTCTACGATTTAAAAAATAATTTAACATCATTTTTTATTCCATTTTAATGCATAAATGCATCGTGTGTCGATGGCGGCGGAGTTGGCGTCCACGCTCACAGCTGCACCTGTTGCTTCTCCCCCTTCCCTCCCTCGTGAAGCTGTGGGGAAGGGATTGTAAAGAAATCAACGTCGTAAGCGTTGTGAAGGAGACCAGCGTTCTTTTAGAACAACGACTTCATGGCTTGAAGACACCAAAACAGAAATGGCTACGAAAGCCCGAATTTATAAGGGAAGTAACTCTCTAAAAATGTTTATATAGTTATTTCCCTTACAAACCCGAGCAACGCCGGGCGATACTGCTAGTATTCAATAAAATAGTGGCCCACAATGTGTTTGCAGTGCCAGTACTTATACCAACATTTGGGCTGCTTGATTGGACGCTTGATGAGATCTGAGCCATTGATGTGAAAACTCGGAAAATACTAACAAGCGCACATAAAATCCACAGAAACAGTGACGTAGACCGCTTTTACCCAAAACGAAAACAGGCGACAGACGCTTAACATCGATCTAAAATGCCTTTGAATGTCGTATCATATCCCTTCGGCAACATCTTTTAACGATCAAGTGTCGAAGTGTATCCCTCGACCAAGTTTGCATACATGCGGCTGATAACATCATAAAACTTGGAAGGCAACTCCTTGAGTAACAGTCTTTGTATGATAACTTCAAATACAGGCCCAAAGAAGTCACACGATTCTATCGCAACGAATCATCAGATGAAGGAATGAGCATATGTGAGCAGAAGACTATGCATGGAAATATTAGTAGAAAGCTCCGAGATGATAGTAACATTGATCATCATAGCAGTTTATCATGAACCAATAACCGGATTACCATTTCCCACTTTGAAAGGTATGCATTTGCAATCCAGGAACAGGAAGCATCAACAAAATACCTGATGCTCAAAAGGGATAGAGATGCAGGAAAAGCAGTAAAATGTGACAACCGATGCAGAATTCGTGGAGTTAACACCGAAGATATAACCCAAATCAAAAGCAGTTGTCCAAAAATGCCATCACGGTATTATCTCCCTATGAGACATGATGTAGCTAGGACACTCTATAATGAAATCCACCAGAAGGATAATCCCGAGGACAAAGAAATAAGAATCCACAGTATGGAAGAAACCAATGCCACTCATAATAAAAAGGAGTACTGGAGAAATGTCCCAGTTAAGACCGTGTTAAAATGTAAGCACAACCGACCTGATATAAGGATTTGAGATAGAGAAGAGAAACTGCGTACAGTTGTGGAAATTAACTACCCAGCAGATGTTAACATGAAGTTGAAAATCATTGAAAAAGAGAATACCTATGCTGAACTGTTGAGATTCCAAATGCAGCTTTATACATGTAACTATCGGGGCCCTGGGATATGTAACATTGTCTAAATACCAATCTTGAGAAATTAGGCTTCTCAGAACTAGAAGAGAGAAAGCTAGTTTGAAGAATATAGATCCAATCCATCACTGGATGTGTAAAAGTCTGTAAAACTTTCCAGAAGTTTAGCATTTAAATATATATGAGCATGTCTAGATATGCAACTATATGCATGAGAACACATACATAAAACAAAATATATAAATCTGCACATATACAAACAAACAAAAAATCATACATACATACATACATACATACATACATACATACATACATACATACATATACATATACATACATACCCTATTGTTGATGTTGAAATTCCAATGCAGGAGCCTTCGATCTCGGTTAAAAACCGTTTCTTTCTCTGATGGAAAGAAATCTTGAAATAAACCTGAATAATGACGTACATACATGCGTACACATACACACACGCTTACATACACATACACACACATATACATATATAAGAATTCAATGTTTACGTCTGAGCTTGTTAAGAAAGTAATTTACACACATCATTTAAATAGCCGTGCTGTTACTGTTTAGTCTCAAGACAGGGCTAATCGAGCGGAACCTGTGACCAAAGACCTTCCAGTCGCAATCATTATATGTGGGATGAGCGAGTAAAGAGAGATTTAGCTGTTATTTCTAGCATCTGGAGAGACCACTTTAAAGCTCTCTCTCTCTCTCTCTCTCTTTTTCTCTCTTTCTCGTTGCCACGTAAATGAAAGCGGCGAAATAAATAGGAGACTATAGTTAATAGGCAATTGTAATGCGGAGTGATCATTAAATCTTGTCTCTGTGGAAAAGTCATCGTAGCCCTCCTACAGCCTTTCTGTTTCGTAAGATGCCACTATATTGTTATTAGGCTATTTCGAACACTGGATTGTCATTATTGATCTTTCATTTAGTATTTTTACTTTTTTAATGTCTTTTGTTTTATCTATGTGCTTATTTAGTCCTTGTATTACTCGTTGGTGGAGGCGCAATGGCCCAGTGGTTAGGGCAGCGGACTCGCGGTCGTAGGATCGCGGTTTCGATACATAGACCGGGCATTGTGAGTGTTTATTGAGCGAAAAAACCTAAAGCTCCACGAGGCATCGGCAGGGGGTGGGGGTGAAACCTGCTGTACTCTTTTACCACAACTTTCTCTCACTCTTTTTTCCTGTTTCTGTTGTACCTGTATTTCAAAGGGCCAGCCTTGTCACACTCTGTTTCACGCTGAATGAAGGGTACACTGTCTGTGGAGTGCTTAGCTACTTGTACGTTAATAAATGAACTGCGACATCACTGGTGCCAAGCTGTATTGGCCTTTGCCTTTCCCTTGGATAACATCGGTGGCGTGGAGAGAGGAGGCTTGTATGCGTGGGTGACTGCTGGTCTTACATAAACAACCTTGCCCAGACTTGTGCCTGGAGGGTAACTTTCTAGGTGCAATCCCATGGTCATTCATGACCGAAGCGGGGTCACAATATATATTACTCGTTGACGAGCAATTTTCGACTGTTCTACGCACTTATCCATCTCTACCTCTCTTCCTCTTTCGACCACATTCTCGTCCTACTCTATTTATCTGTATATTTCCTCTTTCCTCTCTTTCTTTCCCTCCCTTATTTTACTCTCTCTTTCTTTCTCGCTCTTTGTTTTTAGCCAAAAAAAAAAGCGCAGCAACATGGCCGATGGAGAACCCCACGCTCTTTCTCCCACACATCAATATAAACAAGGCTACCAGCTCGTGTTAGATTCATTGGTAGACTTCTGACTACGAGACACAGCGTGTCGAAACACTAGTGTCTTTGAAACCCCTGTATTAATGAATTTGGTATGTTATGAACATATTGCTGGTATTAAAGGGGATGTTTTCGCGTGTCGAATACAACAGTGATTCGCAGATTTGTGGTCGAATCTGCCGAAATGCATGAAGAATAAATAAGCAAGTTACGGATTCGAATATCCTTGTTCACTGTACAAATGACGATTTATATATAAAATATTTATCCGATAGAATGGCACATATTATAGGCGGTTGGAAAATGTTCATCAGCTGATATCTTCGAAGGAACTAATAAAAATAAAACACTTGTAAAGTGCTGAAAATCTAGAAACAACACACAAGGGAGATAACCCCAATAAGCCCAGTTAATCGAAATATAAACAATACAGGTTGTCGTGGTTCTGGTCTTTTAATAAAAGCAGTATATATATATATATACACCGTTATACCGTTGGCGACTTTTTTCCTCTGTCTTCCCTTCTCTGGATCTTTCCTTCTCCTATGTTTCCGACGAAGAGCTGCGCTCGAAACGTTAAACCCTCCTTCTTTCCTTCTTTCCTCAGCGTCCGATAATACTATATTTGCTCCACGTCCTCGCGTTGTTGTGTTTTTTGTGCTTTCTTGTTTGGATTAACTATATATATATATATATATATTATTTGTGTCGAATCAGTCTCTTTTTACTGTAGGTAGTCAAGTAGGTTCATGCTTGAACTGCTTTAGCTCTTAAACTGAAAATAGTGTCGGACCTTTTTGAAAAGACAAGTGCTTTCAATAGGAAGAGCTTAAAACCGACTGGTAGAAGAAATTTACGATGTCAAAACGTGTGAACTTGTTCGACATTTTTGTTCTTCATGTCGTTGAACCATCGCTAGCAGATGTGTTGTTGTTCCATTGTAATAGTTTTGTCACATGTCTAATTTTGAAGTTGATGTTTACTAAGATTTATTTGCTTATTACGCCTTTCTACAATGCAGCCCTAAAAGCATCTACGTTCAAAGAAATATTAGAATAAATACTTACAACACACAAATGTACTCTCAAATGCATTTTAAAAAATATTACATGCATCAATGAATTGATCTATCATTCAGTTTAAATGTAGCTATAAATGTTAAAAAAAGAAATAAACTTCCGAAAACTATTCAACAAATGTTACTAATGCAAAAATAGATACCACAAGTCATTGAATAGGAACAATATAAAAGCTAGTTATAGGTTCGTAAGAAACGAAATGCGTATATTCCAAGCTGTAAACAACATAAATAACTACACATCTTAGAAATCCACAGCCCACAACCGAAAATAAATGAACCCGTAACGGATCCAGGCTATATCTGTACAGAATTCTACATGTATTTTCAATTAACGGGTATATATTTAGAAAGGAATAAACCAACAAAAACTATATCAGAATAAGAAGTGGAGCAATCACAGTCATATAAATATAACACATATACTGATTTGGCAATATTGATGGAAGAAATACAATGTTCCTACTGAAGCACTCCTGGGCTTTTAAAGAAAAAAATAAAATAGCATAAAACATCTCGAGAATATAGACTGAACCATTCTTTACATATTTGGATACAATATATTCCTTTGTGTACGTCCGAAATATATGATCATAATCACGCAACAAACGTGTTTATTCAACAAGCACGTTTGTTGTGAGATTACGTTACTGGGAGAAAAAGTTATTTTAAGACTGGTGCAAACTGCAACGCAACAGCAGTTAAATAGCAGTGGAGATACAATACTAAGACCAATGGAACAACAAAATTTAGTGACAATTTCTGAAGACAACTAAAAAAAAAACAGACTGACAAACGGACATATGAAGAACATATTCAGTGACTTTGTTTATAAAGTAACAACTGACTGAATAGAACGAATACTTCAGTAAAGCGGGATATACATGATGTAATCAGTAGATAGATACAGGATAACCACTGAAACATAGAAAGAAAAAGAAGATTCAGCATAGAAAATCACGATGAGGTTTCTCAATTGACAAGCAGAGATGAAGTTGTCCATGGGAAAGGAAAACAAAAAAAAGAAATATTTTACAAAACAAAAGACAGGTTATAAGAATTATATGCAAATAAACAAATGAGAAAGCGGACAAACTAAAAATATTTATTAGAAACATTAATGTATATTAATGTTTCCAATATATATATTGCAAACATTAATAACTTCAGCAGCTAGAAGTAAATCTTTGACAAAAAAATTACATAAATGAGTTAAATACGAGGAAGAGCAACGGAAACATAGAACAACCAGTGAATATATAACACAAATTGTAAAAGAGATAAAATGAATGTGACAACTATAATAAAACAGGAAATATAAGTGACATAATTAACCAACGGAAACCATTGAACCAACCGATGACTAGGCAACAAACAAATAAACAACACTAGCAAAAATTATACACACACAGGATAGCATGGCACACCAAACAAACAATAACAACGCCACTGTAAGGTTGATTTTTTTAAATATATGTGGCAAAATTTTCAAATATTGGAGACAGGTGTTGAGGTGATGGAGTGAGAAAAGACTTGCAACGTCAGGGAAAACGTTTGCAAGTATTTGTTCCAACTATTGATATTCAGACATTAAATCCAACTGAGGTTTGTTTTGCCTTTTATCCTTAACACGATTGATATTGAGTACACTACGATCAAATCACACACTAATAACTTGAGTTATGGTACTTTGAATAGCTGCGGATATTTTGGAAAATTATAAAGAATCACAGAATCATAAGTTGTTTTGATGTATTTTTTCTGAAGCTTTTGAGTCTTCAAATGGTGTGACTTCTACATAAGAAGTACTGAAGGGGTAGTTTTAGAGGATATCCTCCTTGATAACAATATTTTTTGTTATACGCTTGTCCCCGCATCAATTTTTAGAGTTATTAAAATACTCCATATGCAGCTCCATACAACAGATTATGGAGAAATATTAGTTTACAAATATCTGAAGCAACATCCGTCAATATTTCTTTTCTTGAGACTTATTTATTGCTATTCAAAATGCTAAACGTATTGGGCACTGATTTCTCTTAAAAGATAATAGTAAATTGGTGTCACTCTGGCACAGTATGAGCCATGAAAGCGAAACCTTTTAACCTGATCGTTAATCGTTTTTCTGTACCAGTACGACAATATGCTGGTGCAATATGCTTTAATAAATATTAATATGCCAGTCTTCACTCTTATTTTCATATTAGAGGAATGAGCATATGTCTGCACTTAAGCCCGAGGTGTACTTTAAGATATTTATGTATTACTTATAATTACTTACGAATAATGTAAATAATATAATATTGTGTCTATAATAAATTATCTTCGATTTAATTTCTACAGCTTATCAATCAATTATCTTACGAATAATTTTCCGGGTACGAAAGATTATGTTTCTGATTTCATTCTATAAATAAGATATTATTTATATTATTCGTTTAAAGACAGTAGCAGTAATATAAATATTACATTAATAAATAAATTCTGTCTCTGATTGTATTCCATAGTTTATTGAATGAATACTGTATTGTTAATAGATTATTCTTAGGTTTTGTTTCATAGATTATTAGTCTAATGACGTACGAATGATATATACATGTGCGTGTGTGTGTGCGTGGATACATACATATACACACACACATACACACACACACACACACACACATATATATATATATATATAACAATATATATACATATATGCATTTATGCATGCACATACATTTGTACATATATGTATCAATAAGCAACAGATGAATCTAGCCTACCCTGGATGCATATGTAGAGAGAAATCTAAATGTCCTATATGACAGAAGTGCAATATATCTTCCGTTGTTTATGAAACACAGATTTCAGCAAGCTACAACAATAGTCGTACAGAGATGAAACGTCGTTATAACGGAGCAGTGGAAATAAAATCTGAATCCAAGCATAACAACCATCTTTCGAATTTTAGACACCGATAAGAGACATTCAACGCTTTCGGTTTTAATCTGGAAACATAAAGACAAAGAGACCAGTTTTGGCATTAAATGTAAAATCCTCTCCAAAACCGGACCCTATATTAACGGTTTCAAAAAATGTTCAGTACTTACTCTCGAAAATTTTTATCTGTTAAAGAACATGAGAAACTCCAACGAATACATAAATTCCAAGAACAAGATTTTTGTGTGTGTGTATTTTCTCATTTCAAGAAATACATATTGTAGGAATTTAAACGTGGATAACCGGACACTTAGTAAACCATTAGCATTTTTGATTACGTCTGTTCGGTATCTTAATATTGAAGGATTGATTAACTCCCTTGTGTTTTTCTTCTTGGCTTCTTCCTTTCTCACGTCTCTTGTTTATCTGCTCAAAAGGCAACTGAATAGCGGTCTTGTTCTCAGCGTGAAAAAAATTAGTGAAATTTATTGTTATTTCAACCAGAAAAACCTGGGTACCTGTATTAAACGAGATTCGTGGGTTTTGTTATAACATCACATGCGCGCGGGCACAGCTACTTTTATAAATTCTATTGTTTGATTCAAGTTGCGGCTTCCTATTAAACAGTTATTTACTTCACACATGCACACACAAATATAAAACAACAACAACAACAACAACAATAATAATAATAATAATGATGATGATGATGATAATAGTAATAATAATAATAATAATAATAATAATTATAATGATAATAATATCATTATAAAAGATCAGACAAAAAGGATGTGTTTATTAATTGACATGAGTATTCCCTGTCATCACAATATAGCGGCGATAGAATTTGACAAGATTAGAAAATATAAAGACCTGCTAATGGAAATTGAAAAAATGTGGCATCTCAAGACGACTACAGTACCAGTGATTGTAGGTTCTCTAGGAATGATGGAAAAAAAAAGGTACTGAAACCTATTTGAAAATGATTCCAGGCTTACCATCCCAACAGGAAGTGCAAAATATCGTATTAACTGGAACGGCTCATGTACTGACAAGAGCACTATCGTTGTGAAAATAAGATCCATCCATGAATTTATTTATTTATTAATTTTTAAATACATATTTTATCTGTGAATTTGCGCGGGTAATCTGGGAATGCATACAGTGCCCTTCTCTGCCCTAGGTGTATGGAAAACACTCGGCGAGAAACGGAAGAAAATTTGAAGAAAGAAGGAAAAAACATAATAATAATAATAATAATAATAATAATAATAACTATTGAGTTTGGTTTAATGGCCTACCAATGTATACTATGAGTTTCTTTGCCCTAGGAGTTGGGAAGACACTCGGCAAGAAATGGAAGCAAATTTGAAAAAAGAAAAAAAAAGTAATAATAATAATAATATAATAATAATAATAATAATAATAATAATAAATGCCCTGATGCAATACCAGGCAGTGGCTCTCGTGGCTTCTGATCTTAACTGATTGGAAGTGTTATCATGTACATTGTTTTGTCTTGGTATAAAAGATGGGCCACAGTAAATATTCTGCTCAATACAGCATTTTGCTTGTCAGTTGTTTGACCTTAACCAGTTGAGCATGCCCCTTAGTGACGGACGATATGTGCATCTCTGATCACGAGCAGAAGTAGTGGGGGAGCATCATAGCCATGTGTTGAGAGGGATTCTTTAGGGTTTGAATAATTCACCTCTGGAAACTTGGGTGTTTCGTTCAACATCCTTAAACAACTCTTATTCAGGGACCTTTTGAGCGGGATGGGTTACTCAACCAGAAGAAAATTCTAACCGGGCCCCACCTGCAAGATCATGTGCTGTTTATCTTGATATGAGATCACCATGTCACGCGCATATGTATTTCTTTACTGCCCACAAGGGGCTAAACATAGAGGGGACAAACAAGGACAGACAAACGGTTTAAGTCGATTACATCGACTCCAGTGGGAAACTGGTACTTTATTTATCGACCCCGAAAGGATGAAAGGCAAAGTCGACCTCGGCGGAATTTGAACTCAGAACTTAACGACAGACGAAATACGGCTACGCATTTCGCCCGGCGTGCTAACGTTTCTGCCATATAAGAGATTCTTATACACACTGAAGTCTTCAGTGATCATACGACTTCCAAGAAATAGCAACCAAATCTCTTTCAAATTACTATACCATTTCAACAAAAACAAATTCAAAAGTAGAATATATCCAAAATTGAATAGAAACACTTTGGACTCATTGATCACGGCTGATTCGATGCTAAATATCATCATCTATACTCTTTACTCTTTTACTCTTTAACTTGTTTCAGTCATTTGACTGCGGCCATGCTGGAGCATCGCCTTTAATCGAGCAAATCGACCCCAGGGCTTATTGTTTGTAAGCCTAGTACTTATTATATCGGTCTCTTTTGCCAAACCGCTAAGTTACGGGGACATCGGTTGTCAAGCGATGTTGGCGGGGGGACAAACGCAGACACACAAACATATACAAATATATAAATATACATATATACGACGGGCTTCTTTCAGTTTCCGACTACCAAATTCACTCACAAGGATTTGGTCGGCCCGAGGCTATAGTAAAAGACACTTGCCCAAGGTGCCATGCAGTGGAACTGAACCCGGAACCATGTGGTTCGTAAGCAAGCTACTTATCACACAGCCACTCCTGTTTATTTTTTTTTTTCAACCAAGCACAAACACGAACGGTTAAAAAGGCTGAAATTTATATCTGTGTTAAAGACATTAAATGTGTAGGTGGAGCGACATGGTTCCAGTTGGGAATTGAAACAGCAACACGATTTCAAGTTACCGGGAACTTGCTCCTAGGTACGGCACTGACTGACCATAAAACAAATGCTAGTTTTTTCGTTGCTTTTTTTTCACATTATATATCCAATATATCTTTAAATTCATAAGATGGGAGGGTCTTATTTGAACAAGATTTAGCTGCTTTTTCCAGCAGCTTTCTTATTGGCTCGACGTATTATGTTTAAAGGAGAGGGGGAATATAATAATGACTCTTCCAAAAGCATTAGTAGAGAAAATAAAATAAAATAGTTTGAATAGTCCTAGCAGGAAATTGAAACTGCATCGCTGTCTTCGTTACACCGAAGGCTTAAATCGTGCTTTTCGACTATCACCATTTTGAAGTTAAACGATTTCTAACGTGACCAGAACTGATGATAGATGGCATAAGCTACTATATCAACAACACCTGTATTGACTTATCACGGTTGTCATCGACTCCAGCAAAATTTGGAATCAATATACAACTAAATAATGCAAAGAATCTAATTCTTGACTTTATCCAATCTGTCATCAACCGCCTACTGAACTTAGCAAATAAAAAGAAAATTAATAAATAACCAAATAAAATATAAAGTTATTTCCGCATAGCATTGTTTTGCTATTCGATGATATTTCTGAAAGGGGAATCGTTGGTTTAAAGACTGTCTCCAGAGTTACTTTGTAACTATGACTCGGTCAGTTTCCATTGTAACAGTTCAATTGCACCGTAAATGATTTTGTTGCATCTTGAGATGGTCATTACGCCAATAAGTACACATGCTGGTTCAGTTTCACTTCTTTATTATCATTCGTCAGTTGTTTAGTTATTGGATCTTTTCCCTTTATACACCGCCTGAAGTTGTTGTTGACAAACAATAGCAGTAATTTTATTCAGTTGAATACACGTCATTGATTGGTTGAAATTACTGAAATACGACAAATTTAACACGAAATAACTTCATAAATATAAACTTTTCTCAAAAACGCTAAGAGGAAAAGATGTTTTATATGACACATTCTACCAGTGACCGAAGTTTGAAAGTGTTTAGTTACAGAAAATTAATTTTTCGATCTGCTGTCAAAGGGTAAAGATCCTGGTTATTTAACCAGCTACCTAATTGGCAGTTTGTGTAATGTGTGATTCAACACTAACACCTGCATCGACACAAGGACCAAGTTGTATCGGTTTTGCTTTTACGTTAGACAAAATGGGTGACATAGAAACCAAGATTTGCATATATGGACAAGGAATACAACTATTAAAAAAAAACAAAAACAAAAACAAAACAGAAAATGGAAGAGTGCACCTCGTAGACGAACATTCTAGGTTCATATTCACATATTCATTATCTAATGAGACGTACGTCAACCTCGGATATATGTATGTATATATAGTTGTTAATCCAAATAAGAAAGCACAAAAATACACAACAACGCGAGGACGTGGAACAAATATAATATTATTGGAAGCTCAGGAAAGGAGGAAAGAAGGAGGGTTTAACGTTTCGAGCGGAGCTCTTCGTCGGAAACATAGGAGAAGGAAAGATCCAGAGAAGGGAAGACAGAGGAAAAAAAGCACACACATATGTATATATCGAAATGAATACAGCTATATATAATACGTTAAAAACATCTTAAGCTGAAAAAGATGGGAAGGCTACTAGCTGGACTCGAAACACACATA
>NC_043000.1:94464403-94476903 GCF_006345805.1 Octopus sinensis
TGGTATAAAAGATGGACCACTGAAAATATTCTGCTCAATACCACAGATTTGCTTGTCAGTTGTTTGACCTTAACCAGTTGACCATGTTCCTTGATGGCTGATGATATGTGCATCTCTGATCAGTAGCAGAAGTAGTGGGGGAGCCTTATAGCCAATGTGTTGAGAGAAATTCTTAGGGGTTTGAATAATTCACCTCTGGAAACATGGTGTTTCATTCATCCCCCTTAAACAAAACTCATTCAGGGACCTTTTGAATGAGATGAGTTACTTGACCTGAAGAAAGTTCTGTGCCCCATCTGCACGGTCATGCGTTGTTTATCTTGATATGAGATCACCATATTCCTGGAGTACCCTTATCAGACGGGTAGTCATGATGGGTATATTGGGATCCAGTGTCCTTTTGATGGCATGCACTACTCTCTCACTCAATGATGATGATGATAATAATAATAATAATAATAATAATAATAATAATAATAATAATAATAATAATAATAATGATAATAATAATTTCGAAATTTGGCACACAGTCAACAGGCTCGGAGGAGTGGTAAATCGATTACATCGACACCAGAGCTCAACTGATACTTATTTTACGGATATCAAAATAGTAAAAGTCAAAGTCAACTTCGGAAGAATTTCAACTCTGTAGGTAAAGACGGATGATTCCGAGAACTAATGCTATAGCGTACTGTCTATAGCAGTAGGCATTAAAATGAACCACAGGGCAACAAAAATACATGCGGTACGAAAATATAACAGAAAATGTAGCAGAAATAGTGTTGGAGAGTGATGAGATCGAGTAGGTAATGGAATACGTCTGCGAGGGGTACACACTGAATTTGCCCCAACGCATGAATGTAGAAATCTCGAAGAGAATAAAGGCAGGACAGATGGTGTCTACCTAAAAAAGGATTGTACTCAAAGCAAAGCTAGGCAAGGCCACATGCGCCAGTCTGTTCAATAACACCGTCCTATATTGCTTTTATACGCAAGTGAGACGTTGGTTACGACGCAAAGGGCCATGCAATGCAAAGATCGCTGCTATGAATTTCATTACGAGGACAAATTCAAAACGAGATCATCTGAGAACGGAGCGAAGTGAACGATGTGATTGTAGAATACCGAAAGCACAAGTTCCGCTCGGCTACACATGTCACAAAAAAGAAAGTTCTCAGAGAATAGGCAGACCTATGAAGTAAAGAAATTGATAAAGAGACACTGGGAAGGCTTCCATGACAATGGGAAAACGATTTAGTTAAGCGATTTGGGACAGAATGCATAAGAAACAGCGATCAAGAAAGAATTGAAAGCGCATTATAACCAGCGATGCATAACAACGTCTAATGATCTGGTTGATACTATTTAAATAAAATACAATCATTATGTATGTGACATCAATAAAGTTAATAACATATATTTATCTGTCTAGTAATATATAGTGTGATCGAGATATTCTCATGGAATGTGATCAAATGAGGTTCATTTTACAACAGAGTCACCCTTGCTGTCTACATCAGTGTTGCATCGGTATTGGCATTCCATTGGGTGCCAAGTTTTGTTGATTTTCAGAAAGTCGCTACTAGTAAATTTTGAAGTCTATATATATATATACGCACATATGTACAAGGTTAAGTCAAAAATTATCCGCACTTTCGCCATAACATATCTTTGTTATTGTCACACTGCCTTCTGCGCATGCGTGCTTATAGTTGGTACTATTGTGGTCATGTGATCGAAGTTTGAGCCTGATTGCGAATTTTTCTTTCTGGCTTTTCAGTGTAAGCATGGCCGCTCCACTAGCAATGTGCACTAAAGAAGAATATTGAAATGATGAAGGTTTATCATATCCATTTCTGGGTGTAATATGTTATATATTACTCAACTGTACGTTATTTGTTGATCATTAGATACTTTTAGCGGGACCACTCCAGTGTAAGCTTTCCAGTTGGGTATCAAAGGCCGCAGAAGAACTGCCACAATCAAATGCTTGTCTCATGTTGTTGAAAAGATCTCAATGTGGATATTGACAAAGAGAAATGGTCAATGAACCTAGTTATGGATTCCATTGGATATTTCCAGGAAATGTAAGGAAGAAGAGAACTTGTTCTTTCGGCGGTCATAGTTGCCTAGCGGGCATTGAAACACAGACCTGAGAACATAAGTTCACAAGGACGACCCAGGTACAAAACCCGCTGGAGACAGGATTTTGGAAAGCAGCAGGATACCTAGGAGTCATGACTTGGGTGGGCCTGGCTCCCGTAGAGTGTCAGGTATAAGGTCCGAAACACT
The DNA here is from genome assembly GCF_006345805.1 of Octopus sinensis. Lineage (NCBI taxonomy): Eukaryota > Metazoa > Mollusca > Cephalopoda > Octopoda > Octopodidae > Octopus > Octopus sinensis. The sequence continues at coordinate 94,466,696 of NC_043000.1, forward strand.
TGTTGGATTGGAGTTCTTCCTCTGAAAATAACTCCTGTTGTGCGCTCGCAATTCAACGAGTTTCTGTTATTTTTGCTAGAAAAAGACGAATAGATCCCGCAGAAATGACACCAAAACCAATGTTATAAAAAAAGACCGGGTGGTCACGGCTAGATCGTTTTTAACTATAATTATTCTTGATCTGTGTTTATCTAGGGCTAAACAAAAAAACAACTCGTGCGTTGCAGATTTTTTTTTCTTTTTGACCTATTTCTTATCTAGTGTCGAAAACCATAAGAAAAGTATCCATGGGTTTCGACCTGTTTTTTCCTATTAAGTAAAAAAAAACGAAATGATCGAGATCCTTTATTTAACACACTGACACGTTCTGCTATATTTATAAGCTGATATTGGTATATTTACTTCGATTTGTAAACACTTTGGTGTTTTAATTTTTGCTCTACTTTTGGTAATCCTAAACTATAAAGTATGAAGTGTTTTATTTTGATTCGAAGTTGATACTTTAATATTTCTTGCCTTGTTCAATAATATACATATTTATTCTTAAGATGTTTCATCTGATTTGAATGTGAACATGTTACTTGTGGTTATATTTCTCCTTCGAATGATGACTTCTCTCTTTCGACGATATGTGCTAACACACACATCTCAGTGACATAATGGACTCTCAAACACCAGCGTTTCAGCGTTATTGTATCTAATTAGTCAAAGTTGTCCCCGGATCTCTAAATCTAAACAAGATTGGTAGTTCTTGTTTATAGAATCTACCTGACCATAGGAATTTAATACTGACTTGGCAAACAACAGCATGCATCAGCAAATGTCTTTTACTGAATTCCTTGTCGAAAACTGGTGCCTCCCAGTCTTCTACGTCATTTAAACGAGTATCTTATCAGCACACAATGGGAAGGAAGAAGTGGTTTTCCAAAGTTTAAATACAGCTGTATTAGCACATCCACGTTCAAATCTGACAGAACGAGTTAAGAATAAGCATGCAGATCTGTGTTTTGATACTCGCTGTCTCGAGTACTTGTAGAAATTTGATATTGTCTTTTCTTATCATTCTCTGCAGAATATTGTCTTTAGATTTTTATGGATATCCACAATGGAAAATATTTGAAATACATCTACTTATATATTTTGACAATCAATGAAGTAATTTAATAGAATTGCGGCAGAGGTATACCAAGTTTTATGAAATGCTACCATTCATGACAGACAGTATTGCAAAGTAGCATGTGTATTATGAATACCATACGAATTACTAGCCGTAAGTATGACAAAGAAGAGTTATCTTTCCTTGTGTCCACTGTGAGAAATAAAGCATGGTTTTCTCCGGTAGTTGTAATTTAAGCTAGAATAAGATGTGTTGTGAAGCCGTGACGGATTATTAACAGTAATTGTTAACATAAACCAGTTCTGCCTCTCTTTATTTTCACTGTACGCACTGTTACACTTGTTCAACTACTGATAGTACGGAATGTGTTGTTGGTGTTATAGTTAAATTGATAGAGCAGTTAGACACAAACGCAAAAGACAAGGAGAGGATATACTGATAAAATGTATTTCTAGTAGATTTCGTTAGTCGAAAAATGGTTAAACGGGAATATTGTAAAGTATGTTTTTGAGAATAGTAATACTCTGAGTAATATTGAATAAAAATAATAAAAGTAACAATCGAAATTTGCTAAAAGGAAAGACCAGGTGTTAGAGTTCCTTTGTGATATGTAAATATTATCAAAAGTTTAATAAACAATCCCCAGAAATATTAATGGCCTACAGTTAAGAAAAAAAATTATCGTAAATAGTTAAAGTACTTTATGAGAATAAGACCAGATTTGAACAGCTGATAATTCTTCACACACAAATACATTAAACAGCAAATCAAAATACCGTTTATTATTTATTTTTACTTAAAACTGTGCACTTTTATCTTCCTCATTGAAATAAATAATCAATTGACGGAGGAGAAGGAAGAAGGAAGACAAGAAAGAGCGAGACTGTTTGAAAAATTGTATTTAAGGGTAAAATTAAAGTGACGTAGCTGAGAAAGCTCGAAGGAATAGATTGCAAGAAGATTCCAAAATCATTCTTTGAACATAGGTGATATGAATTTCTTACATAGATTTCTGATTCCACTGCTGGGTTGCCTGTTATTTGAAGCTAAAAATGCCGGTAAGTACGTGTTACTAATTACACAGGGGAGCAATTGTGAACATAATTTCTGCCGAGTTTGAATTTTTCATCTGATTTAGACTAAAATTGGCATGCTGATTTCAAAACTGCAATCAGTTTTCTTCTATCACGTCAAGATTTTTCTACAGTTTACTCTCTGAATAAGCACAATTGCATTATTTGTCTGTAAGCAGTAGAGATGATCAGCTGCTTTTATTATTTTATTGATAACACTGGGGAACATTTTCGGAAAATTTTTTTAGTTGTCTTCCCTTTTATAATTAGTCCCGCCGAATATGATGGTGCTGTATTCAGAAATGCCTTGGGAAATTTTCTGTCACATCAATTTTCTTTGTTAAACAGAAATTGATTTTTTTAACAAAAAATATCAATTTTGCCATTAAAATGCAATACTAAAATAACAATAACAACAATAATAATAATAATAATAATAATAATAATAATAATAATAATAATAATAATAAACTAGCACAAACTAAATAGTACGTTTTACTGTTTATACAAAATGCTTAATTACACATATTAGGATAGATATTTCTGTCAAACTGGAGTTTCAGTAACTCAACGATTAAGCTTTCTCTTTGCTGCTTTGCGTGAATAAGTTGATCGACAGTTTCTTTGCAGAGACTAACAGTATTCAGCCATCATGTTAATCTACTACCTGTCTTGATACCTCGTCTCTATCGTTTCGATGTCTTGGTGGAATCTTTCTCTTTGCTCATCATTTATTGCACCATGATTTTCAGGGAAGAAGTTCAGATGACTATGCAGGAAATGCACTTTACACTTGTGTTGCAGTCCAATGCTCTACAGTTTCTTAACAGGTTCTACACAAGTTCTTCATAATTTGATGGTTTCCTGTTTCCCAGGAAATCAGACACAACTGCAGCAAAAGTATTCCACGCTTCTTTTCCAACGCTAGGAATGCTTTCCAAAAACTGATCGTCCTGCTATCTGTAGCCCGTCAAACACATCAACCATATTTTTATCACAATAAAAAGATAGAAAATTTATGCTTAAGCATTTAAAACAGTCACTGTCTCAGTGTTTCATCACATATTTAACACACTATATGGAGTGCTCAAGCTTTGTCTTGATTACCCAGAAAGTAAGGTAAGCTTTTTTCACAAAATCTGGCTTTGTTTCGCTGGCAAGATAAAGTGTAACATTCGCAAACATAGCAGAAGACAATAGGGCTGTTTTTGCATTTTCTTCTCTTACAACTGTCCATATTTCTGAAATTCAAAACTTATATGCAGGCCAATTGTAACCTGCGAAAAGTATTTTCCCAATTGTCAACAGTTAAGGCAAAGTTCCTCAAAGAACATACATGCCATGAAGATTTTTCTACAATTCTTTGGTCATACTTGATTAAGTGACTTTCATCCATTTGACTTCACAAAACATCAATTTTGTTAGAGATAGTTAAAGGTTCAACAAAACATATCTCACTTGCTTTACAAAAGCACAACGTGGACATATCTGCGGACAAATTCCACAAATATGAGACATGTATGAAGGACTGTCTCATTGTATAAGGACTTTTGTGTTATCATCATGACATTTAAAATTGGTTAGATTGAAAATAAGGAAAGTTACTCATGTCTAAAGCTTTTTGTTTACACAAGATACTTAAATCCTGACTTTTTTTTTCACTTTTGTAGTTACATTTACATTAGATAATATTGAAAAACTTTTTTTAAAAATACGTCAAGCTTCATACATGGATTTGTATTTGATAAAGCTAAGTCTATCCTTAGAAATGGTGACAATGCTGGAAATGTTGAAAACTGGACATTTGAATTTGTGAAAAATTTTGACATGATTGAGCAAAATGGATTTCACTTTTGAAACCAGCACTCAGAATTACTAGGAAACAAATCTGCAACATCAGACAACGTAAAACATATTCGCCAGTGTTATATATCATTAGTAATATTGTGCATCGGTATAATGTTAGCTACCATCATTACTTGGTTTGGTTCTCACAGCTTTGGATTAAGGTTTGTAAATGCGCGGTTTGATTCGCACAGGTTTTAGATTAGGCTTAGTAAAAATTTATGCTTTTAGTAAAACCATTTCCAAGCAACAAGTATCTCGCGTATTTTATAGGATTTTCTTTTCTTTTTTCGTTCTTTTAGAGTTTCGTTGAAGTATGGCCTTGTGTACTTTATTCGATTGCATTTGCTTTAACCATGAAACTAGACTTATCTTGAATTTCATTTCTTTTGCATTTAATGTATTTGGTGCTACATTCATCGAAATGCATAATCTTACCAGTTTGAAATTTTGTTCCTTTCAAATTAATGTAACCTTTGAGTGGTTTATTCTGGCAAAATGAATACCAGAGGAACAAATATATTAGATGAGAGAAGACTCGTTTCCATAGATACGTCCATTTATATGGGGCACCAAGGTGTTAACCCGCACCTAAGAATCTGATATTACAAGATAAACGTAGATGGCTTTTGTCGATACGTTCTTTTGTATTGAGTTACATGTTGGTAAGCCATACATAAGAATCCGTTATCATTACAATATTAACGTTACCGAGAAGGATTATTTTAGCTTTGCACTAGAAACTGTGGACTTACTCAGAAAGCGATCTGGCAGTATACGTATACTCTCTTTACTCTTTTACTTGTTTCAGTCATTTGACTGCGGCCATGCTGGAGCACCGCCTTTAGTCGGGCAAATCGACCCCGGGACTTATTCTTTGTAAGCCTAGTACTTATTCTATCGGTCTCTCTTTTGCCGAACCGCTGAGTGACGGGGACGTAAACACACCAGCATCGGTTGTCAAGCAATGCTAGGGAGACAAACACAGACACACAAACACACACACACATAATACATATATATATATATATATATATATATATATACATATATACGACAGGCTTCTTTCAGTTTCCGTCTACCAAATCCACTCACAAGGCATTGGTCGGCCCGGGGCTATAGTAGAAGACACTTGCCCAAGGTGCCACGCAGTGGGACTGAACCCGGAACGATGTGGTTGGTTAGCAAGCTACTTACCACACAGCCACTCCTGCGCCTATGTACTTACATATATATATTCATGTGGGAATCTGCAATATTAATGGACAATCTTTTGTCAAAGTATGACATTAAGAATACGGTGATAATGACATCTTAAGTAACTAGCACGGATATGCCAAATATTCCTAAGGGCAGATTTGACAAATTTATGCGATAATTGATAATGGCTCACAATTTTGACGTTAGAGCTGATAAATAACGACTATCCCAGAAGGATTACGTTACTTGGAAGATTAAAACGTTCATTGTAAGATTAAATAGGGTTAAGAATGAGCTCTATTATTATAAGAGACGATATGCGCTGAACACTGTGTGACAAAAAGTTTTGTAATTATATTTATTTTTTTTGCTTGGTCAGTAAGTCTTACTTATTATTTGTTTCTATCTAGAAATCAAAGGAAATGATTGCTGTTACCTTAAAACTTTGCTTTTGTGACCTGGACAGCAATGTTTTGAAACTGACCTATTTTCCATTACATTTCAAACAGATTCAGCACTGAGTTGCTGAAGCAGAAATAGCAAATATTCTGTTCAATACCAAAGATTTGCTTGTCAGTTATTTCACTCTAACCACTTAAACATGTCCCTTAGTGGCTGACAATATATGCACCTCTGGTCATGAGCAGGAGTAGTGGGGAACATCATAGCCATGTGTTGAGAAGGATTCTTTGGGGTTTGAATAAGTGTAACAAGCGCGAAGTTTCAACGAAATATTGACCATTCTTCATACTTTCTATGAGTAAACAAATAGAAATAACAGTTGCTGCTCAAGGATAGAAATCGTGTTACAGTGTATTTTCTCACATATAATAGTACTAATTTACTAATATCCTCACTGCATGTGCCGCTGAAAACCATTTTATGCGGATATTTATTAATGCCTACAGCCTGTATGATTACTCTAGTATTTTAATTGGGCTAAAGGAATATCAAGTGACCCTATTAACAATCTTCTGCAATAGTCACCATCTGTTTTTGTTGGACAACTATTGCAAGTGTGAATGCGTGTGGCCTAGTGATTAGGTTCTTGTACTCAAGGTCACTAGATCGTGCGTTTGATTCTCGGATAGCGCGTTCTTGAACAAAATACTTCGTTTACCATCGCTCTAGTCCCTCTTTCGATCAGACAAGAACGTTGGCTTGCTCGCCTTGCCAGCAGTGTGGCGTCTTTCAAAGGCTAAAACGAAGCAAAGAGCATTGTGACCTGCGATGTGTAACAACGTCTGATCACGTCACTGTATAACAAAAAAATTGTGTGAAGTGTTAGAATATATGTCTACGTGCTGGCTGTGATGTTACATGCAACAACTGTCTTACTCTTTTAATTAAATACAAATAAATTAAAGATACGTTGTTATCCCATATGGGAGGAAGATACTGGAGGCTGGTTATGTATCCTCGACGAGGATACAATAATACAATTTTGCCTTTGATTGCGTCAAGTTAGAGCACATCAATACGATAAGAGAGCAAGGCTGCATAGTACACTGAAGTACTTAGCTTCTTAATGTAATAACCTGTATGGAAATGCGAGCGTTTATGTGCACGCGTACATATAAGCACACACACATGCACACACACATGCACACACACATACATGTATGTATACATATACGTATGTATGTGTGTATGTATATGCGTTTATGTATGTGTACATAAATGTGTCCCTATGCAAGCATACCTATTGTTATTATACATCAGTAAAAAAGAAAAGGTAGCGATCTGGCAGAATTGTTATAGCGTATAAGAAAAGACATTTGAAGCTTTTTTTTTTTACGGCTACGTTCTGAGTTCAAACGCCTTTGAGGTCAAGTTTTACACTTCATCTTTATGGGAACATAAAAATAAAGTTCCACTCAAGTATTTTAGAAGGTATCAACTACATCTCCTCCCCTGAAAATTGCTAGCTAAAGTAAGAATTATTATAATCGTATTTTTTTAATTTGCAATTGTTACTTGTATTAATGCTAATGCTATCGTTTCTTTGCATTTCAGCGTCCACCAATGCGACAGAAGGTCAGACTGACTTCTACGCTAAAACATGCCAGTTCCCTCACATGGCACTTTTGAGAATATTTACGGGTAATAAAAGCCACATTTGTGGAGGAGCCCTTGTCGATGATATTCACATAATCACAGCAGCTCACTGCTTGTAAGTAATTATGAGTCGGTATATGTAATTAGATTTATTCACTTAAAAACTTTGATGTAAATAAAAGTCCAAAATTTATAAAGAGTGGGTTTATAAAGGGGGAATATAGGTTATATATGTTTCTTCACTAACTGGAGTTCATTATGTTAGTCATACGCAACGAACTCTCTACACAGTAGCTAGTCACACTGACGAGTGTTCGTTGCGTCAGAAATATTAGTCTATGTTTCACGTATTCCAATCCTTATAAATTCCCCACACGCTCACACACTCTGCCTGTCTGTCTGTCTGTCTGTCTCTCTCTCTCTCTCTCCTCTCTCTCTCTCTCTCTCTCTCTCTCTCTCTCTCTCACACACACACATACGCACACACACACAGAGTTTAATGTACATATTAGCTAGTTATGGGCTATTAAACAATATCTCTCACCGGATGGTGTACTTTCATTGTTGATCTTTACCTTAACGAAAAAGTAAACTATACAAACACACACACACAAACACACACAACACACACACACACACACACACACACACACACAACACACACACACATATATATATATATATATATATATATATATATATAGTAATGTTTATATGCCATCAAATGTAGCAATCCAATAAAGGACGATGTTACTCTTTTTTTGATTCCAGAAAAACATGTTTTCCAGCTGGCAATCCTCACACAGTTTGTGTCCGTATAGCATTTGTAAGGGAGGTCATCGCTCCCATCTCTAGCCTTACGTGATACTTACTGACCTAGGTTTCTGGATGTTATCCGTCCTCAGTCTCAGACAACCAGTAGCTAGTAATGAAAGCTCTCTCCACTTGCAAATCCTATAAATTTTTTAAGCGACACAGTCTCTGATCGCGTACAGAGAAAAACAACTTGTTTTAAATATCTGAGCGAGAGATATACAGTAACAGTACCAGATAGTAATGTTTATATGCCAACAGAATGTGACAGTCCCATAAAGGACGATGTTACTGTTGTATGTAGTATTTGTAAAACAACAGTAACATCGTCCTGTATAGGACTGCCACATTCTGTTGGCATACAAACATAAATATCCGGTACTTAATTTGAAAACTTAATATGATACATTAAAATAGCATTCAACATTTGGGCCCATAGAAATTTCATTGCAATACACAAGGAGTAACTACAATTTTGATAACGAACTTCTTTAAAGTTTAAACATACCACTAAGATGTTAACCTATTTAATAATGACCGCTTAAAAGTCTATTCCTTTGTGAAGTGTGATTGCTTGGGACCCTGACAGCTTTGAAAGTGAAGCGCAAGCTCCTGGTAAGGTTCCGATGCTGGACAGATCAAAGGATAGATGCCAGATTAATACTGGTTTCAAATATTGGCAAAAAGGCCAACAATTTCAACTATAAGCACTCGGCCAGAAATTCTGGGGGAGAGGGCCAGTCAATAACATCGACTCCTGTGCTCAATTGGTACTTATTTTATCGACCCAGAGAGAGGAAAGGCAAAGTCAAAATCGGCGGAACTTGAGCTCAACGTAAAGACGGGCGAAATGCCGCTAAGTATATCTCCCACGGCGTTAATGATGTAGTAGTTAATGATGTAGTAGATTTCTTTAAGCAATAACTATTGTACTGTGATTAGCTGTCTTAGGAAAGGTTGTTTTAAGCAAGAAGGTTCGCTGTTTAAGCCTAACTTAGGCCTGATCGAGCAGACTTGTGACCAAAAGTATTCAACGGCTGGTGTCTCGTATTTTTTTGTATATATAGGACTACCCACCAAAATGAGAGATGAGTAACTCTAATTTTGATACGGCCGGATGTGATTTAAGAAGCACTGGAATACTGTTGTTAGCCGGGCTAACAGCCACGTTGTAGAAACTTACAAATCCTGTCACTCACATATACATCCAGAACATTCTTAAAAGAAAATTTTACGCACGTACACTCACACACATTTTTGAAAAGGGCACGTCAAAAGATATTGAACTGGCGTTTTAGTGTGCAGATCAGATTGAATACCTAAAATCCTTCGTTAATTGCGTGATAGGAAATGCAACCCAGGTAAATCGGTTATAGGAAATGCAGCAGTTATTGAAAATAAAGAAGTCAGGCAATGATTGCAATATCAAAGTTTAAAATAACAGGTGTATCACTAATTGTAAACATCACCAAAAATGTAATACCGTGAAATCATAAACAAATTTAAGAGTAGAAAACAATTATAGATATATATGTAGAAATCCTTCCCCCTTGACGCTAATGATTTTATTTCTGATATCTTCGCTCTTTCTGATTTGCTTGCTACCCCTTCTGGCATTTTTAATTGTTCTTCTGCTATTATCTAAAATAATCCTTTCTACTGCAGGCACCAGGCCTCAAATATGGTGGGAGGGAAATAGTCGATTACAGTGTTTTAGTGGCACTTAATTTATCGACCCCGAAAGGATGAAAAGCAAAGTCGACCTCGTCGAAATTTGAACTCAGAACGTAGCAACGGACGAAAAGCCGCTAAGTATTTTACCCGGCGTATTAACGACTCTACCAGCTCGCGACCCTAATGGATTGGAGAAACGTGACTATTATCTAAAAAATAATTGGAACCATATTAGCGAAAATAATACTAGTGATAGTAATATGCGTAGCAATCTTTTTGGGTGTTCTAATTATTACAACGAAAATATGGATATTAGTACCCGCCATCCTTTTAAATTGTAATGTCTCATATTCACGTTAGTAATAATGGTAGTTTCAGAAGTCATAACATGAATAGCAGCATATTGAGTGGTGAGATATTTGTTCGCT
>NC_043000.1:94481903-94499403 GCF_006345805.1 Octopus sinensis
CAGAAAATGACGCTGCCTTTTTAGTTCTTCCACGACCTATTAATGCTAGTAAGTGCATCCGACCAATTACCATGGCAAAACACAACGATACATTTTACTCATCATGTTTTATGGTCGGCTGGGAAATTAATTCCAGTAAGTATCTTATTGTAACTTTTACTATCATGGACTAATATTAACCGACACGTCTCTTTATTCATTCAGCTCCAATGGCTACGGATCCGGTCAGAGTTACTATACAGAAAGGCATTATTCCATCAGTTCCTGAATGTGGTGTCAGTGAAAGCTGTACTAGTTTCCCAAATGAGATTGACCAAGAGGTAATAGGAGCGAGAGCAGGAAGAAAAATCAATAGCGATTTCATTTATTTCGCATAAAACATTGGATAAAATATTTTGCTGTGTAGCATTTGGAAAAAGAATATTGGCGAATTTAACGAAGGGAAGCCTTTATGTGGTTTCTTAATCTGCTAGAAATATCAGCAATGCATACTTTGGATAACGTAGTCCTGATAAGCTATGTCCGAGTGAAGGAAGGAGATGTCATGACTGGAACGACTTTGGTCTGTTCAGTGAAGGGTGACCCGGATCAAGATAAAACAACAATGGCAACAACAATAACGACAACAACATAATCAGCAACAATAGCAATTGCAGACATTCTTGAAGAATGTTTTCAAACGTGACTTCGAATTGAAGGCACATAGCTTAGTGGTCAGTGTTGTACTCACGATTAAGAAATCGTGGGTTCGATTCCCAGGCCGGACGTTGCGTTGTGTTCATGAGCAAAACACTTCATTTCACGTTGCCCTGCGAGCATTTCTCCATCTGACATGTGGCACACAGTACACCTGTACAGGTAATTTAGATTTGATGGAGTGAGTGAGCTTATGTGTACAAAGCATTTGATCGCTATAAATAAATCATCAGTATGGTTGTTGGATAACCGGGAAACTGAATTTCCCAGCTACGGAGTTTTGTTTCGAGGGTCGTTTCTTTTCCAGATTATTTCCAGGTTATACTTTCAATTAATGTGACACCGAAATCACGCGTAAACGGCTCCCACCCCCCACCCCCGAAAAGGAAATTGCCCTTACTTCTCCAACACCACCATCCTCACAGGCACCCATCATCGTCCCTATCATATCACTGACTCCTTCACTTGCACTTCTAGCAACGTCATTTACTGCATCTCCTGCTCTTTCTTCCCTTCTCTGTACATCGGTCAAACGGCACGCCGCATAGCTGACCGATTCGCGGAGTACCTCCGAGACGTTAGACTTGGCAATGATACCCTGGTCTCGTGCCATTTCCACTCTACAGATCATTCATTACAACACCTTTCTGTGTTCGGATTGTCTTTGCACAGAGGCAATCCGGACTCCTACCTTCGCCTTGAACGGGAATTAATCTTCTCCGCTCCTTTGTGCCGCATAAGCTCAACTCCCACCTCTTCATCCGACATCTACTCCCTCTCTTCACTCCTACCCACCTTCTTTCATCGATATCCCCTCCATCCACATCCCACCTCCACACATCCCACTCCCACAAAAACCTTCCCTGCCCTCACATACTCACCCCAAACCCAAACCCCACCCTCACATCCCCACATCCCAACACCGCCACCCTACCACACACAACCTCACACCATAACACACCATCCTGCCCCGATTACTTCCCAGCACCCACACCATCATCCACATACCCACACACTACAAACGCGCACACACACGCACACATCCACATGTCAAAGTCACCCACCCCTATCCACACGCACTCTTACACACTCACATACACACGCACGCACACCTTCGTTTTCGGATCACTAATACTTTATTATCTCCCCTTCTTTCAAGCTCTTCTATTTAACTACTTTTGTCCAGCCAGTCACCATGATTGATCGCTAACTCCAAAAGTTTTTTGTTCTCTCCGTTTATTTCTTCGTGTTCCTTTCTGTTGAAGAGCTTAGGCTCGAAACGTAAAAGATTTCCTCACCTCCCGAACATCACATTAAAACACCTGCTTGTTGTTTATACACCTGTCTTCGTCTTTTCTGTACATTTCAGTTATATATACACACACACACTCACACACACACACACACACACACACACACACACACACACACACACACACACACACACACATATATATATATATATATATATTCATATATATATGTACATATATATACACATATATACACACACACGTATATATATATATATATATGTATATATATAACATTGTGGTTGAACTAATCCACATTCTCTCTCTCCCTCCTCCTCTCTTGCTCTTTATCTTATGTAGCTAACATTTTAAGCGTATAGCATACTAATGTACATAGGTAAAGTAATATAGACTTGTGTTTATAATTATAAATTTGAGAGGATGATTTGATTTTCCATACATCACACTGTGACGTATCTGGCATATCATCAGTGATTTCTAGGGTTGTTGTGAAGGGGATCTTTCAACAATCAGACGTCCTCGCCCAGGTGGCCCAACTAGAGTTGATCAAGCCGTAGCTTCTGTCTAGTTAGTACTAATCCGAGTAGTTCTAGCCTGCTGATCTGCAGCCATCTTGACGCAACCTCTGCTATCTCCATACCTAACTCAATAGCCTCCTGCTAATGACTTTGTTGGTTGTACTCTCTCTAGGACTGGCCTACAATTTCTTGGCAAATCATTTGAATGGGATCACACCTTGCTCTGGCATAACTCCAGCAGTTCAGCATATTTCATACTCTTCTTCTCATTTACTTCTCAACGCAGGCCTTCCAGAGTACAAATAATTCTGACAAAACCATCAGACCAGATGTTTCTGGGATTAGTTTTAACTATGATGACGGGCAGCCGTTTCGGGGAACTGCCTCTTCAGACAGTTTATCAGCTCCCAAACGTGTCCTGTCTCCTTGTACATCACCATTGCTTATTACTTAAGTAGTTAAAACTTCTTCCTCGTTGTCCATTAGCATTCTGCTACTTCAATGTTCTAGGTAAAGGAAACAATACTGCAGTACTGAAATGGGAGAATGTTAACGTACTTCCAGAAGCATCTTGTGGAGTTATTGCAACAAAATTCAGAAACAGACGTATCTGCGCAAGTGATCTACATTTACATGGTGGAAAGCAAACGTGTCAGGTTGGTGTCAGTTTTTTTTTATCTTCCTCTCCCCTTCAGAGGTTAATTCACTCTTCCTAGAAAACGATTTTAAAATGTTACAGATGTTTAAAGGATCATAATTTTACCCAATCAGAAGATAAAATTTGGAAGTTGTTATTTTGTGCATGATTGCATGTGTTGTCAACTGTAAACAAATGAAATACTGGCGGAATTCTGCTTTACACACGACATATAACCCCTCATAATTTTTCTTTTACTTTCTGGAATTTTTAGAAAATCTTTGCGAATTTCTATTCTACACACATTCATACGATTATGCAAAAATAAGAAAATTAAAAATTGGCTTGTTACTATAGAAACAGGCACCTATATGTCTGGTTTTCGATTGGCTAAAATTTCCACAAATTTACAAAAAACCTATTAACTCTTTATTTATTGATTTATGGCGAAAAGGAATTTTATGGCAATAATTACCATACAAAACTACACCAATACACCAGATATGAAATCAATTAGCACAAAAATTGAAGTAATTGAAAAGTGGCAGCCAAGCAGTAAAGACCCCAAAAAGAGTCTGATACCTAAATACTAGACTTAAAAATAATTACTTGGATCGGTTAGATCGACTGAGTAACTCATAGTCACGTGACGGAAACAAATGAAAGACTCCGCCCCAAAATATAAGAATAACGGGTTTCAGATAACGATATAGACACTCTACATCAAAACTGTAACCGCAATCAAATACATCGTTGAAACCTTTTTAATCTTCACCCAACTGCTTTATTAATCCAATTCAGTAATTACACATGTTCTTCATTTCATATCAACAGGGTGGCGAAGGAGGATCTTTGGTGTGTTTTAAAAAAGATAAGAGAGCAGTTTTGGCTGGATTTACCTCTTCTGAAGCTGTCTGTCAACATGGCATATCAGTATGTAACAGAGTGGCGTATTTTTTCACAGAGAATTAAACAGCGTTTTAATCGATCTATGTATAGTTCATTATGAATAAATCGCTACCAAATTTCGTTATGCGTTTGTTTGTCTGTCTGACTCTGTTGTGCACGAAATTCTCAAACGCCTTTTAAAGGCGGCGAGCTGGGAGAAACGTTAGCCCGCTGGGCGAAATGCTTAACAGTATTTCGTCTGCCGCTACGTTCTGAGTTCAAATTCCGCCGAGGTCGACTTTGCCTTTGATCCTTTCGGGGTCGATTAAATAAGTACCAGTTACGCACTGGGATCGATATAATCGACTTAAATCGTTTGTCTGTCCTTGTTTGTCCTCTCTGTGTTTAGCCCCTTGTGTGTAGTAAAGAAATAGGTATTTCGTCTGCCGTTACGTTCTGAGTTCAAATTCCGCCGAGGTCGAATTTGCCTTTCATACTTTCGGGGCCGATAAATTAAGTATCAATTGCGTACTGGGGTCGATCTAATCAACTGGCCCCCTCCCCAAAAATTTCGGGCCTTGTACCTAAAGTAGAAAATATTTCTCGCCCTTTCAATCATTTTGTTGCTTCTGCTAAATATTGATAAAATGCTGGTGTGTGTATGTGTGTGTGTGTATACATACGCACATACACGTACACACGTGCGCGCACACACGTACTCAAACTTATACAGATATACACGCACACACACACTTACACACATGCACACACATATACGCGTGCGCACTCACGCTTATAAACTTATATATTTACAGGCCTTATTCATGCCATATCCCAACACACTGACGCCGCTAGAGTCCTGTCCAACCACGCGATCAGAGAAATTCTCTTTTCTGACGGAACTTGTGTCGCTTACGAAGCGACATTATCCAGCGTAACACCATGTGACCCTCCTTGAACAATAGCAGCCCATCTTCCGATAGCCTTCTTGGACCTCTTGGGCCTCTTCATTCATTCGACTATTCAAGAAGCCTGAAGGAGACGCGCTCCGTTAGAGGCCTATGAAATTGAAGTAGCACGGAAACCGAACCAAGCTGCTTTAAATAATACATGTAACTCCCAGGTTTCCTTCTCTTGTTTATATACAGTATATACACATTCAAATCCCATATATATATATATATATATATATATACAAATATACATATGTAGTGACAGAGTGTTTGGGCTAAATGTGATGATTTTTATGTCTCCATTATTCAGCCGCAGCTTGATGTATCGGTAAACAGTCAAAGGCTTGGGAGAGTATAATGATTAAAGTTGTAGTTGCGAAAAAGTTAGCTGATATGGAGGAATGGAAAACATCGGAATATTGGAAAAGAGTTGCAAGCGTCATGATGATTCAAGTCGGGTATCTATGTGTTAACATTATGACTGCTATTCGATGCTCTGTGAGCACTGTAAAGACTGTTATACGTGACATGGACAGCTGCAACGGAGACTACGAAGCCGTTATGTGCAGGAAAGATTATATTTGGGTGTGTCTCCAGTGAGGTTGGAGTGTTGCCACTCCATATCTTTGAACACATCTTAAGGTTTAGTTCAGACAGCTATGTGAAGCTGTTGTACGCTGTGGTCAAGCTCTGGTTGGAGAAGATTGCTGCTCGAAGCCCATATATGTAGACGCAGGATTCAGCTCGTTGCCATGCCTCTGAAAAGAATCAGAATTGGCTGTCGGTGAGTTTTACTACTTCGCCAGGCTCAATTTCTTGCCTCCTAATTCCCCCAATGATAATCTCACGGATTACTGTGTGTGGAGCGCGGTTGAGAGACACACCAGCCTGTTTTCTTGCAAGACCAAGGCCAAGACGGTGACTAAGATCAAAGGTTTGTTCGAAGATCCTCCAAGAGATACAGTAAGAAAGGTAATGCGGCAGGTCCTGGAGCAGTCTTGATGCTGTGGTGGAAACTGAGGGCAGTTACTTTACGTCAACTGTATTTCCCAGCCATAATCTAATTGACATTTTTATATTTTTAAAGAAATTTTCTTTTATAGATGGGATATTCTGCTTTGTTCTTCCTTTCATGCAAACGGACAAATTTAGCCAGAACAACCTGTACATACATACATGCATACATACATATATACATACATACATACATAATACATACATACATACATACATACATACATACATATGTATACAATTATGTGCTTTAACTAAAATGTCAGAGGATTTTAACTCTTATTTCTAAAAATGTAGGTTTTTCTAACACCCTAGTTATATTTATTGACGATTATAGTTTTTCTTTTTTGTAAAACATTGCATACTGCTGTCTATATTAATTTTAAATGTGTGTGTGTGTGTGTGTGTGTGGAGATGTGTACGTATATGTATGTATGTATGTATGTATGATGTATGTATGTATGTATGTATGTATGTATGTATGTATGTATGTATGTATGTATGTATGTATGTATGCATGTATGTTATTCTGTTTTATTTGAACATCTCTTGCTAATAGAGAAAGAGTCACCATCTAACCTAGTTTCAAGACCCCTTCATTCGAATTTCCACATCAACAGGGTATTTGTGCATGTATGTATGTATGTATGTATGTATGTATGTATGTATGTATGTATGTATGTACATGTGCAGTATTTGGAGTCATTGCTTTGGAAAATTTGTATATTTTCTTTTATGCATGTTTCTCATGCATATAGTTTCATGTCCCGAATTGCGCATATATACTTAAATGATAAGCTTCTGGAAATACTAAACTTGTGCTTCGGAAGTTTGTTACACGTCTCAGTGCCCCAATAATTACAGGTATAAACCTGAACTTGTAATCCTGGTAGAGTAAATTATAAATTAAGCTGTGTGTGTGTGTGAGTATTATGTATATGTACATATTCTCTATTAATAATATCTACTAATCTGTTGTAAATAAAGAATTAAGCGTCGTAAGAAATAGCCGCGAACTGAAGACGAACCGGTTTTAAGCAACGTCCAAACCATTCAACATCTTGCATAACTCTTTGTACGCTCAACTCTTTGTACGCTCCGATTCTATTCTATTTTCCATATAATTTTTAGGCTTTCTTAAAATTGTATGCTTTAATATTCTTTGTATCTTGTTTCAATAACTATTTACTCTTTTACTTGTTTCAGTCATTTGACTGTGGCCATGCTGGAGCACCACCTTTAGTCGAAGAAATCGACCCCATAACTTAATCTTTGTAAGCCTAGTGCTTATTCTATCGGTTTCTTTCACCGAACCCCTAAGTTACGGGGACGTAAACACACCAGCATCGGTTGTCAAGCGATGTTGGGGGACACAGAAACACAAACATACACACACACACATACATATGTACAGACACACACACACTATTATATATATATATATATATATATATATATATATTTGCGACGGGCTTCTTTCAGTTTCCGTCTACCAAATCCATCCGAGGCTTTAGTAGAAGACATTTGACTACGGTGCTACGCAGTGGGAATGAAACCGGAACCATGTGGTTGGTAAGAAAGCTACTTACCACACAGCCACTCCTACACCTATTTTATTTTTTTTTATCATATCCTTCAATGAATGAATTTTTTGTCAAGCAAAACCAAATTTTCACCCTCGCACAGATATCGATGACACAGTCTGGCTCTGCGCAGAACTGATCTGCAACATTAGAGTTGACAGCGCCAGCTGGCAACAAATTTGTATTTCATGTCGTCCTAGTTACCTTGGACAACTGTATTCTGGGGGACAGCAAGGTTTTCAGCTACTCAATCGGCTACATCTGACTACAGTTGCTGGGTCCGGTGCCCCATTAAAATAACCCTCTTCAGATATGAAGGATGCAAATCTTGGACGCGACGTGCTACGACACGTTCTCCGACTCCAGCCTTCTCACATCAGCTGCTAACCCAGGTATCGACGCCCCTAATTCAAAAGAGAAATTAAAACAAATATAGAGGTCCGACCGGCTGCTTTCATTTTGTGCCAGTCACCGTCGAGACCTCAGATGTCTCCAGACTCCGCACTGTTGAGATCTCCGGAAACCCGAGCTAAGTGCGGCCTGTCTGAGAAACGAGTCTCGCAAGATGGGATGGCTGGTACAGCGAGTGTCGCTGGACATTTTCCGTGACAACGCCTTTGCAATCACATCCGCGAGGCGCAGCTATACACGCCATTTGGATGGGATGTACAACCAGTTTTTCACCACCACCACCACCACGTTCACTATTTTCTGCTGCTTAATTCCTCCCGCCTTTTCTTTTTTCCTTAGTTTTCTTGATGAGAGAGTTGTTTCGTTTTTCGTTTTTCGCCACAATTTGATCTTTTTATACAGTAAAAATTTGTTGCTAAATAAAAAGTTACTATATTTTAAAATTCAAGACGAGAAAGAAAAAATGGAATATAATTTACTCTCGGTGGAGATGTAACTTTATGATGGTAGAGTAGATTCGACTTGGAATAAGAGATCGAAGAATAGCGAAATCTACTGCCTTTAAGCTACTATATTAACTAGTTTCAGTTGATAACAACGTCTATAGAATATACGTCTTCCATTGAAATAAAATATCCGCCGTAGTTTTGACAATTACAAGGGAAAATCAATATGAACGCTTCACAGTACTAAAATATTAAAACAGTACACGTACGACATCTTGCAAGGGACATAACTCTTTCAAAACTTTACAGAATTACCTCCAATAGCGTAATCTTCCGCCTATTCAGTCAGCTCATATAGGAATTCAATATAATTTCTGATCCGTTTGGTGAGTTTGTATATAACATATATTTTAGCATCTTACCCCTCCAGCTCTGCAAATTAACTCTATATATTATAATTATATAAAATTACCGCTGTTACTTTCCATGATGGGTTAATATAGAAGTAGTATTGAGTGTGTTAGACTCCGGTAAAAGGCGAAGATCGTCGCTTATACGTTTAGATGTATATATACATTAATATATATATATATATATATATATTTTCAAACAATTGAGGGCAAAATTAATTAATTATTATCAATTTCACCAAGTGTTCAGTATGCAAGGGGACCATTCAAGGCGAATTCAAATTATTACATTATATAAAAGGGCTTAGTAAAATAAATTACTTGCCGCATACTGAACTCATTAGAAATAGCAGCTAAAAAACTTTTTTAAGGCTATTTCTAATACTTAAAGAAAATCTCTCTCATATTAGTGTTGGCATAATTTAACTCACAAAAGTTGGGGGTAATGACAAGAAAAATCAAATGCTAAGGTTATTCGAGAACGTACGTTTCAAGATTAGTCAAAACAACATTTCTATCATCGGCTCGGAAATTCCTTGGTTGGGATTTGGAAACACTGAAAATAAGAACATACCCTCTCGAAGATCTGCTCCCAACTAACAGTGCCAACAAATTCAAAATAAGCAAGCGAAGAATCTCTGTTCCCCTTCCACCAGCGTGGGTTAAAATCATCAAACTCTATGCTTATTTCGGTAAAGTCCGAAGCATTAATCAGAGGGAGTTAATTATAATTTCAACAATTGAGGGCAAAATTAATTAATTATTAATCAATTTCACCAAGTGTCAGTATGCAAGGGACATTCAAGGCGAATTCAAATTATTACATTATATAAAAGGGCTTAGTAAAATAATTACTTTGCCACATACTGAACTCATTAGAAATAGCAGCTAAAAAACTTTTTTAAGGCTATTTCTAATACTTAAAGAAAATCTCTCTCATATATAGTGTTTGCATAATTTAACTCACAAAAGTTTGGGGGTAATGACATCGAAAAATCAAATGCTAAGGTTATTCGAGAACGTACGTTTCAAGATTAGTCAAAACAACATTTCTATCATCGGCTCGGAAATTCCTTGGTTTGATTTGGAAACACTGAAAATAAGAACATACCCTCTCGAAGATCTGCTCCCAACTAACAGTGCCAACAATTCAAAATAAGCAAGCGAAGAATCTCTGTTCTCCCCTTTCAACCAGCGTGGGGTAAAATCATCAAACTCTATGCTTATTTCGGTAAAGTCCGAAGCATTAATCAGAGGGAGATAATTATAATTTCAACAATTGAGGGCAAAATTAATTAATTATTAATCAATTTCACCAGTGTTCAGTATGCAAGGGGACCATTCAAGGCGAATTCAAATTATTACATTATATAAAAGGGCTTAGTAAAATAAATTACTTTGCCGCATACTGAACTCATTAGAAATAGCAGCTAAAAAACTTTTTTAAGGCTATTTCTAATACTTAAAGAAAATCTCTCTCCATAATTAGTGTTTTGCATAATTTAACTCACAAAAGTTTGGGGGTAATGACATCGAAAAATCAAATGCTAAGGTATTCGAGAACGTACGTTTCAAGATTAGTGAAACAACATTTCTATCATCGGCTCGGAAATTCCTTGGTTTGGATTGGAAACACTGAAAATAAGAACATACCCTCTCGAAGATCTGCTCCCAACTAACAGTGCCAACAAATTCAAAATAAGCAAGCGAAGAATCTCTGTTCTCCCCTTTCACCAGCGTGGGTTTAAATCATCAAACTCTATGCTTATTTCGGTAAAGTCCGAAGCATTAATCAGAGGGAGATTAATTATAATTTCAACAATTGAGGGCAAAATTAATTAATTATTAATCAATTTCACCAAGTGTTCAGTATGCAAAGGGACCATTCAAGGCGAATTCAAATTATTACATTATATAAAAGGGCTTAGTAAAATAAATTACTTTGCCGCATACTGAACTCATTAGAAATAGCAGCTAAAAAACTTTTTTAAGGCTATTTCTAATACTTAAAGAAAATCTCTCTCATATATAGTGTTTGCATATTTAACTCACAAAAGTTGGGGGTAATGACATCGAAAAATCAAATGCTAAGGTTATTCGAGAACGTACGTTTCAAGAGTAGTCAAAAACAACATTTCTATCATCGGCTCGAAATTCCTGGTTTGGATTTGGAAACACTGAAAATAAGAACATACCCTCTCGAAGATACTGGTCCCAACTAACAGTGCCAACAAATGATTTTAACCCACGCTGGTGGAAAGGGGAGAACAGAGATTCTTCGCTTGCTTATTTTGAATTGTTGGCACTGTTAGTTGGGAGCAGATCTTCGAGAGGGTATGTTCTTATTCAGTGTTTCCAAATCCAACCAAGGAATTTCCGAGCCGATGATAGAAATGTTGTTTTGACTAATCTTGAAACGTACGTTCTCGAATAACCTTAGCATTTGATTTTTCGATGTCATTACCCCCAAACTTTTGTGAGTTAAATTATGCAAACACTATATATGAGAGAGATTTCTTTATTTAAGTATTAGAAATAGCCTTAAAAAAGTTTTTTAGCTGCTATTTCTAATGAGTTCAGTATGCGGCAAAGTAATTTATTTTACTAAGCCCTTTTATATAATGTAATAATTTGAATTCGCCTTGAATGGTCCCTTTGCATACTGAACACTTGGTGAAATTGATTAATAATTAATTAATTTTGCCCTCAATTGTTGAAATTATAATTAATCTCCCTCTGATTAATGCTTCGGACTTTACCGAAATAAGCATAGAGTTTGATGATTTTAACCACGCTGGTGGAAAGGGGAGAACAGAGATTCTTCGCTTGCTTATTTTGAATTTGTTGGCACTGTTAGTTGGGAGCAGATCTTCGAGAGGGTATGTTTTATTTTCAGTGTTTCCAAATCCAAACCAAGGAATTTCCGAGCCGATGATAGAAATGTTGTTTTCACTAATCTTGAAACGTACGTTCTCGAATAACCTTAGCATTTGTTTTTCGATGTCATTACCCCCAAACTTTTGTGAGTTAAATTATGCAAACACTATATATGAGAGAGATTTTCTTTAAGTATTAGAAATAGCCTTAAAAAAGTTTTTTAGCTGCTATTTCTAATGAGTCAGTATGCGGCAAAGTAATTTATTTTACTAAGCCCTTTTATATAATGTAATAATTTGAATTCGCCTTGATGGTCCCTTTGCCATATGAACACTTGGTGAAATTGATTAATATTAATTAATTTTGCCCTCAATTGTTGAAATTATAATTAATCTCCCTCTGATTAATGCTTCGGACTTTACCGAAATAAGCATAGAGTTTGATGATTTTAACCCACGCTGGTGGAAAGGGGAGAACAGAGATTCTTCGCTTGCTTATTTTGAATTTGTTGGCACTGTTAGTTGGGAGCAGATCTTCGAGAGGGTATGTTCTTATTTTCAGTGTTTCCAAATCCAAACAAGGAATTTCCGAGCCGATGATAGAAATGTTGTTTTGACTAATCTTGAAACGTACGTTCTCGAATAACCTTAGCATTTGATTTTTCGATGTCATTACCCCCAAACTTTTGTGAGTTATAATTATGCAAACACTATATATGAGAGAGATTTTCTTTAAGTATTAGAAATAGCCTTAAAAAAGTTTTTTAGCTGCTATTTCTAATGAGTTCAGTATGCGGAAAAGTAATTTATTTTACTAAGCCTTTTATATAATAATATTATATATATATATATTATATATATATATACATTTATATATATATACATTTATATATATACACATTTATGTGTATTATATATATATATATATCTATATATATATACATTTATATATATTTATATAGATATATACATTTATATATATTATATATATACCCATTTATATAAATTTATGTATATAATACATTTATATATTGTAATATACATTTATATATATGTATATATACAGTTATATATATGTATATATACTTTTATAAATATGTATATATACATTTATAAATATGTATATATATTGCATATATATGTATATATATATGCATATATACATTTATTATATATGTATATACACATTTATATATATATGTAAATATACATTTATATATATATATATATAATATATATTATATATATATCATATCCATTAATGAATGAATTTTTTGTTTAACAAAACTAAATTTTCAACCTCAATTCATTATATATATAAATATCTGTATATATACATTTATGTATATATATATATATATATATATATATATAATATATTAATATATATATATATATATATATATATATAAACCAGCTTAGAGAAGAAGAAGAAACCAAACCAAACCAAACGAATCGAATATATACATACACACATACATATATATATATATATATATATAATATATATTATATATATATTCGTTCATTCAAGTGGCTGCGGTCGTGCTGGAGCACCACCACCTTGACTGTCCCTCCTTATGCTGTGCTCCTTTCACATTCCTTGCTGGTCTCTTCTCCGCCAGCTGATGTAGTCCAATCAAAACTTTCAATGGCACATCTGGTGTATAAGAGAATTTGATATCGCTGCCCTCAACTGTGTCTCAAGTCGTGCCGTCGGTTCGTCTGGTATCGTGGATAGGAAAGTGTCGAGTTTCGTTTTGAAGACCTCTACATCCATGTCTTGCAGGTCTCTCAATTGTTCTGACAAGGTATTAAAGAGTTGATCTCCTCTGAAGCCGAGGCTGTAGCAATACCTATTTCTTATGTGATATGGAGTGGGCGGTACCCTTTGCGTTTCCCTAGATAATTCTCTACTGGCTGCAACTATCTGACTTCTACCATTCAGGAAGTCATGCAGCCACTCTCTTAATTTCACAGCTTGTGACATATCATGCCATGATCAACATTGTCAAAGGCCTTAGCAAAAGTCGAGTTACATCGCATCAACATTTGAATAGTCTAGTAGCTGCTGCAGGACCCAGTCATAATGCTGCAAGAGCTGCATGAGGCAGCTTCTACCTGGACGGAAGCCATGCTGGGGCTCATTCAACAAGTCATTTTCTTCTAGGTACGCAATCAGCCTCCTTCTGACAATTCGTTCCATGACTTTGCTAATACGTGAAGTCAGAGACATGGGCCTGTAAAGATGGAAGCCTCTGCTCTGCTCCACCTTTATGGATAGGACATATGATGCCTTCCTTCAGCTTTTTGGGAAGTTTACCACTTGCAAGGAAATTCTGGAAGAATATCCGGAGTGGTACCGCTAATTCATGTTTGCATGACTTTAGGAGGGCAGCTGGGAAACCATCGGGGCCAGTTGCTGAATTTGAGCTCATTTCGTTTATGGCCGCTATTACATCTTCCTCTTCAATGTCAATGTAGGTAAGGGATGCAGTCTTTTTCTGCTGAATGATATTGTCAAAAAAATCAGCTGGGTTCTTTATCTGCATGTGACTCAGTGGAGAAGGAAAACACTCTTGAATTGTGAACTGAGCTCTTCACTTATCCATTTGGGGTCTGCAGTCAGTGAGTCATTAGGCAACAATAGGGGTCGTATTTTGTACTGTGCTGTGGCAGTCTCCTTTGTAAATCTATAGAAAGCCTTGGGGCTTGTTTTTATGTTTTCTACTGCTGTCTTCTCCCTCTCCGCTCTCCTTTTCATGGGATAATTTAATTTTGTTTTCTATTTCTAACAGTGTTAGTTTTAATTTAGCCCTTTCCCTATCCTCCACTTCTTTATTAAACTGGTTTGAGACCTTTGTTCTGTGTCTGATAAGGATTTTCCTGTCTCTAGGAATTCTATTGGCATGTTTTCTGGTCTTTCTTTCTGGCACATATTTGGTACATGTATGGTTGACATAAAATGACTTATCTTGAGATCATTGTCTTGTATAGAAAAGCTGACATGTCAGTTTTGATTTCGAATCTCTTTGCAAATTGACTTCCAGTCCGCCCTGTGGAAATTCAGGTTGGATATGACTTGAGTCCTCCTGATGTGGTGGGTGTCAGTGGGTTGTCTAGGACCATACATTGTTAATTATATAATGTTATGATCTGAAAGAGATGTAGGTGTTATTTTCATATTATGGATTAGGATCACATTGCTTGTGAAGCAGAGATCTAAAATATTACTTCTCCTGATTGGTTGGAGTATCACTTGTTCCATAAACAGCATGTTGGAGAGTTCTAACAAAGATTTTGCCTGGCTTTGCTCATGCAGCGACATCCCAGAGATGATGTGACCTTCAGGCCCCTTAACATTTGGGAGTTTAAAGTCGCCTAGGAAAAGTATATTGATGTGTTGGTCCAGATTTGTTAAGACCTCTTCTATGCATCTGAGACTATCCTCAAATTTACCCTCCTGCTTTGAAGTATTTGGCGGACAGTATGTTGAGCATACAACTTCATCAACTTGTTTTATGTGTACTGTTAAAGTGTCACGGACAGAGTTTGAGTTCTGATAAGAGTAGTATGGGTGTGACATCTTCTCGGATGCATTATGTTGTCCGGAAAGTTCGTGCCGATTTTTAAAGGAAAGAAAAAGTCAATAAATACTTGCCATTACATTTTTTATCAACCAAATATGAACCATTTTATTGCACAATGCGTCTCCATCTTTCCTTTAACTTGAAAATACCCTCTTTCCAGAAGATGGGATAAGAATAGAGATTTTGAGAAAGAGTGTAAAACGAGGTGACTATAAGGGAAGTTGAGTGA
This sequence comes from Octopus sinensis, assembly GCF_006345805.1. Taxonomy (NCBI): domain Eukaryota; kingdom Metazoa; phylum Mollusca; class Cephalopoda; order Octopoda; family Octopodidae; genus Octopus; species Octopus sinensis. The sequence continues at coordinate 94,497,429 of NC_043000.1, forward strand.
AAACTTGAGTAAAAGGGAAGATTTTAACCTTAGGTTCTCAGAATGTGTGAGAGAAACGATTATATCGTCAATTTATCATGTTTAATATGTGTTAAAAGTGTATAAATTTTGAATTTTGGTTATAATGTCATTTTCATTCCTGTTAGACACCCCTTATTAGTCCATGACAGCTTTTTTTCAGTTTGGTAGCAATCATTTTCTTTACCTCCACCCCAAGACGGAGCAATCGTTTAGCTGAGCTTAAAGAACACATTCAGGGAGCAGTGCAGGAGCTAATCGTAATGTGAAACATAGATCTCTAACTTATAAATCTTCAAAACATCAGTTAACCACGATAAAAATATTCTTTTCTACTCTAGGCGCAAGGCCCGAAATTTCGGAGGAGGCCAGTCGATGAGATCGACCCCAGTACGTAACTGGTACTTAATTTATCGACCCCGAAAGTCGATCTCGGCGGAATTTGAACTCAAAACGTAGTAAAGACAGACGAAATAACTGTAAGAATTTCATCCGGCATGCTAACGTTTCTTATTTCTTTATTGCCCAAAAGGGGCTAAACATAGAGGGAACAAGCAAGGGCAGACAAAGGGATTAAGTCGATTACATCGACCCCAGTGTCTACCTGGTACCTAATTTATCGACCCCGAAAGGATGAAAGGCAAAGTCGACCTTGGCGGAATTTGAACTGAAAACGCAGCGTCGGACGAAATACTACAAAGCATTTCGCCCGGCGTGCTAACGTTTCTGCTAACTCGCCGCCTTAACCATGTTAAAAATATTGACTGTAAGTGTGAGTAGGAAATTATCAGCGAGATCTCTTGATAATGAGATTTTCAGCTGTCTGCCGCACTTGTATGGAATAACTTAAAGAATAGAAAGTAAAGTTAAACACTGAGACTCCTAGGTTAGGAACAATGTATACCCAGAAGCAGGAAAATAAATATAACTCGGTTTAATTCACAATATATTAACAATGTGAAATTGTTAGTGCAAAACCAACAGACATTTTCCAACGGACCATAAGTACAATACAAATTTAACAGAAACAACATAAAGTTTATTTATCAGTTTCACACTGACCATGAGGAAGCAAAATGATAAGAGAAAATATAAAGACATTTTATAAAAGAACTATGCTAGTAGGTGCTAAAAGGGGAGTCTAGCTCGAGTACTTCTTAAACAGGATGTGTTTAATTTCCTCCGCCAAGGAAGGAGGTTATGTTTTCATCGATGTTAGTTTGTCCGTCTGTCCGTCCGTGTGCAAAATGACTCAAAAAGCTATGAGCGGTATTTGATGAAACTTGCAGCAAAAGTTGGTTATGACACAATAAATAGATGATGAAATATTGTAGTGATCCGGGAATTTTTATGGATTCTTGAAGGATTTTTCATTTGTTATATTTACTTTACATGAGGTATTACAATGTTACGTTCAGTTTTGATCTACCGAAGTTGCATCCATTTATGGTTATAACTTGTTGACAATTCGTATTAGAAAATGTTCGTAGTCAACGTCTTTACATCGAACTACACACCGTTAGAAGTCCTGATGCTTAGAATTGTCTGAGATAAAATAAAATCTCTGCATCGACTTGTTATATATATCGCAGTGCAGATGAACACTTACTGTTCATCCGCAATGGAAAATCGAATAGTCTTTTCTCACCCACACTATTAACTGATCTACGTTATTCAGAGAAAATTTCAGCTGGACATTTGTCCAATAATTGTGTGTTACTTCTACAGCTCTAAATTTAGACTTACAACATTAATTCTATAGTTCACCTTGGTATCAGAAGAACATTTCATTTTATCGCTTTCTGTCGAGGTAGTGTTGTGAATCTGCAACAAACGCCACGTATGTAATAAATTTAAACTTAAATCGTATTGTCTGAAAGCTATTTTACTTATGAAAAAACCTAGCCATTCTTTTGAAATCTTATCAATAGACGTCAAAATAAATGAATAAATGAAT
>NC_043000.1:94504403-94506903 GCF_006345805.1 Octopus sinensis
CATCCGAGACGAAATACCCAGCATCAAGTGGACCATTGTCGACAGGGTGCCACCATATTCACCCGGCCACTTTAATTGTCAGTTCTGTCTCCGCGAAAAACTGCACATTTTCTACCAACCCACAGTATCCATCAACAAAAAATAGATCTATCCTATTGCTGTCACCAAAAGTATGCACTTCTGGTAAATTTGAAGCTACGGGCCGCCGACAACTAGGATATACCACCTTAGTACCAGCTGCTATTCTGCACCACCAGCACCGCCTGCCCTAAGGTTACCGTCACCAAACAACCCCCATGAGTAGGACCGCCAATAACCATTCCCCAACGGTTATTTTTGAAAGTAGTGGTTTTCTGATTGCAGCCCTCCCGTGAAATCCGGCTTTGTGTAGCTCCCGGCAAACAGTCTTTGTGGGAACTGGATTCTCGAGGTGGTCATTAAGCTCTGCAGTAATTTTGAGAGCTGTACTTTTGTGATCCTTTCTAACAATTCGCGTAAGAGTCCGACGGCCCTATCTGAAAATTTTGGTTTTCTTCCGGAGTTCTGTTTCGACGAGGAAGTTTTTCCCTCTTTCTCAAAGCTGTCATTACTTTCAAGATAGTACTTCTTTATACACCAAACATTTCGGCAGTTTTTCGCTACGCTGGTACCTGCCATATGAGCACCAACAATTTGACCTCTTTGAAAGTCCGATAGATCTGTTATTTTAATGAACTTTAATTATATGTTTGTGATGATATCTGAAAAGAAACAGCAATTTTAGAAAAACATATTAAGCAACTCTAATAATAAATAAAAAAAAACGTAAAAATAAAAAAGTTTTTGAAAGTTTTATAGGTATTTCAAAATTATGATGCTATGATGCTAGGTGTTTCCATTATTTTATCCAAAACCTGTATATATATATATATATATATATATATATATAATATATATATACATATAAATCACGTGATCACGTGACCGACCAGGCTATCAGATGTTGCTACACATCGCTGGTCACAGTGCGCTTCGCATTGTTTTAGCCTTCAAACGACGCCACACCGCTGGCTAAGCGAGCAGGCCAACAGAAGAAAGAGTGAGAGAAATTTGTGGTGAAAGAGTACGGCAGGGATCACCACCACCCCCTGCCAGAGCCTCGTGTGGAGCTTTAGATGTTTTCGCTCAATAAACATTCACAACGCCCGGTCTGGGAATCGAAACCGCGAGTCCGCGGCCCTAACCACTGGGCCATTGCGCCTCCACACACATACACACACACACATATATATGTATATATATATATATATATATATATATATAATATATATATATATATATATATATATATATAAAATATATATAAATATATAATATATAAATATAGGCATATATACATACATATATGTACATACCTACATCTATATGTATATATACATGCATATATGGGTACAGGACATAAAAAACACGTTGAACACAATGAGAAACAAAAGCATAAAAACAAAAACATGGAAACGAACTTTTTTTTTCAAACAACGACAAAACAGAGTACAAGACATACAACAAAGGAATATTCTCCTTCTTCAGTTGTCCCTGTTTCGTCTAATCCGCGTTACGATGGTAGGGACAAGACGCGACTTCTTTGAAACAGTCCTTCCCGCAAATCAAATTAAATAAAATTTGGGATTTTTTGCGGAGGCGTAAAAGTGGTAATAAGAACAGGACAGTAAGAACAAAAGAAGAAAGTAAAAATGATAAAGGTAAAAATAGTTAAAAACAGAACAAAGAGAATAACACAGTAAAAACAAACGATAAAGGCTGTTAAGTCAAGACGATGGAAAAGTTATTCTGAACGCTTGAGGAGACAGCTTATGAGAGAGACAGGATAAGCAATATATATATATATATATATATATATATATATATATATAGAGAGAGAGAGAGAGAGAGAGAGAGAGAGAGAAAGAGAGAGATGTCTTAATGTTTATATTGCAGTTATTTCAGGAGAGATGCAACAATGTTCTTTTTGATGTTTCAGGAAAATCATTTGGGGATGGAATATATAAATTAGGATCAGAAGTATTAGATTTTAAGAGGTGACACTACCGAGACTCGCTTGATTTCAATGATATGATGATAAATGAACTTTTAGAAACAAAGAGATCCACTCATGAAAAGCTTCTTGACCTAAACGTAAAAGATAAAGTGCAACTAGAAAAGTTGTACAAGTCTCAGAAAGCAGACTTGCAAAAAGAACTCAAGAGGCTTAAAGACACTTGGTCGAGAAATTTGTCAGGGGAAGTATATGCGGCTTATGGCAATAAAGACATTAAAAGTGTTTTTGCAGGTTGTTGCAGCAAACTTTTGAACCCCAGTCTTCATCATATGTTCCCTTGAAGTCAAAAGATGAAAATGAGGTTATTTGTGAAGCCTCAGGATATTGCAAGAAATAATGAATAGATAGACAAAACACTTTGATAAACAAAATTCTGCAAAGAGAGGTAGTGCAATACATGAACGA
>NC_043000.1:94511903-94521903 GCF_006345805.1 Octopus sinensis
GTATGTTCGCAATTCTTGTAATTTTTTATCATTCATTAATAGACTTAATTCACAGTACTTACTAGACGGTTTACTTCAAATATTAAGATTTGACAACTGGTTATTAGTATCGCTATGTGTGTATGTGTGTGGTGTGTGTGAAAAGGTAAAGTTCAATTTATGCTATACTTTGGAAGGTTCCAAAGGGGCGATTTCTAAGAACGATTCTTCATATTTTGCTGGTAGCTTACTGGCGTAAGATTTTTGCGAATATGAAATTATTACATGTGTAAGGTATGAGATGGGAATTTATGGAAGGGTATCCCATAGAAACTGAACAAACTGTTAAAGACGGAGAAGAGAAGATGTTAAAATTGTAAAAAAAAGAATTGTTTTAGTTCTTTCACAACTAGACTCAACAAATTTGTTTTTTAGTATGTTCATGATCTTCCATAAGGATAAAATATGCATATCCAAATATGTTATTTGCTACTTCCTCCATCAAGTCTTATGTAACAATAATAATAATTTTTTGATGCATTCAATTTTCTGCTCTGAGAAGAACAGTAATATTTAATTAATTAATCTAATTTAATTTAATTAATTTCTAATTATTCTACCATGTTATTTACATGTTAATATTGCTATTCGAAACGATCGTATGTATGTATTAAAATTCTTTTTTAAAATTTTAACATCTCTTTTCCATTAGTAACAGTCTGTTGAGTTTCTATGGGATACCTTTGCATAAATTCTCATCTCATACCTTATACATACATATATATATATATATATATATATATATGTAAATACACACACACACACAGACACACACACATATATATATCTGTGTGCATGTATATGTTTGTGTGTCTGTGTTTGTCCCTCACCATCGCTTGACAACCGATGTTGTTAGGTCTACGTCTCCGTAATTTAGCGATTCGGCAAAAGAGACCGATAGAATAAGTCCTAGGTTTACAAAAATTAAGTTATGGTGTCGACTTGTTCGACCAGAAAGACGGTGTTTCAGTATGACCGCAGTCAAATGGCTGAAACAAATGATAGACTAAAAGAATATATATATATATATAATATATATATATATATATATTACATATAAGTAGGTGTATGAATTATCCTAGTATTGATAATTCGGTTAACCGATACCTGGGTAGCAAATTCACGTCAGAAAACACGGTTGAAGTTACATGCCAAGGGTATACTATATGTCACTGGCGTATGTTCATCCCTTCCTCTCTACCTTTCTATTTATCTGTCTCTGTCATACGCTCAATCAAACACACAGACACAAATTTCTCGCTTTACTGCTATATTTATCTGACAACCGGCCCCTACATATACACACACTCATACACACACATAAGCAATAAAACTTATTAACCAGAGCAAACACCCCCGCATCCATATTCATACAGCATGCATACTGTCCCCTTCTTATTTTCATAAATTCCTCTTCCAAACATTTTTGACGTCATTGCTTTTAACGGATTTTAAAAATCACTCATTATCCCTGTGGTCAATATGTAGCAAGCCATAGAAAAGTTTTTGTCCGTCTTGAGGCTGATTGATTTTCCTTGACTTTCCTGATGAGAAGACGGCATAATGCACCTTATTCCTTCAGAATTAAGAATATGCAGTCTTCGAAACATGTGTTGAAATTAAAGGAATTGTGTTAAAATCCTCGTTCGACTCCTTCTTTTATATATATAATATATATATATATTATAGAATATATATATATATATATGTATATATATATATATATATATATATATATATATAATATATATCTATATATATATATATATAATATTATATATATATATATATATATATATATACCTGTTTTTCTTGTTACATATCGACTCATAATGAAGGCATATTTATATTAATCTGAAGAATAACTCAATGTAAGCTTCAGTCAGCTAGCCTTGATTCAGACAGCCAGATTAAGTGTAACAGGCCGAATCTTCGAAGTCGTTGTCACCACTCTTCTAGTGAAAATCCAGTATATATATATATACACACACATAAAAATACATACATATACAGTGGCGGCCAAAATGTTCAGAACGGCATTGTTTTCGTCAGAAAAGTAGATATAATTTTGTATCAATGTTGTTTAATATTCTATAATTTTCACAGACAATAAATAGGATATAATTTGTTATTGCCTGAGATTTTGGTGTAATTTGAGAGGATAATACAAAAGTTATTGATGATTTAGTGATTTACTGCAAAACCCATGGCGGCCAAAATGATCAGAACGGTTGCTTTTACTCCGTGTTTTAGTATATTTAACCGGCGAACTCTAATGTTTTGAATATATATATATATGACCGCGTGTGTACCGTTGGCGATTTTTCCCCCGTCTTCCCTCCTCTGGATCTTTCCTTTTCCTATGTTTCTGACGAAGAGCTCCGCTCGAAACGTTAAACCAACCTTCTTCCCTTCCTTTCTGAGCGTCCAATAATACTATATTTGTTCCACGTCCTCGCTTTGTTGTGTTTTCTCTTTGTGTTTTCATGTTTGGATTAACTATATATATATATATATATATATATACGTGTTTTTCTTGTTACATATCGACTCATAATGAAGGCATATTTATATTAATCTGAAGAATAACTCAATGTAAGCTTCAGTCAGCTAGCCTTGATTCAGACAGCCAGATTAAGTGTAACAGGCCTAATCTTCGAAGTCGTTGTCACCACTCTTCTAGTGAAAATCCAGTATATATATATACACACACACACATAAAAATACATACATATATATATATACATGTATAAGCATGTATGTGTGTATTATATTATAGCATATTACATTATATTATATTGTATTATATTTTATTATATTATGAGTATTCGTATGCACACAGTTTTCTATTGGTTTCGTATCATTATTCCTGATGTGCAAACAGTATTAGGCTTTATATACTTCTACAGCTAGCATAATAATGCTCTTATCTATTCCGTCAAACGTAGTACAAATCTGATGCATAATGTCTCATATCTTACGTTCAGAGACTTATTATCAGTTACTTATCTGTTATGTCATTGGCGGAGTAAAACATTGCGAACGGCAACTTGTTGCAGACATTTAGACATGTATTAACGTTTGTATATTGAAAACACAAAAGTTACTGAACATACATGTTATAAATGTATAGGATGTTCTTGGTAATATATATGAGAACTGGCGAAACCATGATATATATAAATATGAAAAGAAATAGCTAATACTGTCAGAAAGCTAAATAAAATACAATTACTTTACGATAAAAACATATGCATATATATATATATATATATAATATATATATATATATATATATATATACATAACACATATACGTATACATAGATATTCATATATATACATACAAATACATTATGTATTATATGTATATATACACATATATACATACCTACATATATTATATTAATATATAAATATTATATATCTATATTATATATTATAATATATAAATATATATATATATATATTAATATATATGTATGTTATTATGTATGTATATATATATATATATATATGATGAAAGTGGGGTGCATATTATCGAAGATAATTTATTATTCTCTAGGAAATACATCGATTTCTTTTGTCTGTACACTAACCAATAATTTGTAGGAACAACTGTATAGCTAGTCGATCAACGTGTGCTAGTATATTATTAATATTCACAGCAAAATTAATCGATTCCAGGAGGCTTGGATGGTAAAGTTGAACACGAGGTTATTTGAAATTAGTATGTATAATGTAGAAGACGCATTACATGGTGTAGTGGTGAAGAGGTTCACGTTATAATAACGTATTTCTGAGCTCAACTTGACTACGTAACACTTTGCTCAACTGCTTTCTTTGATAGGTTTAACGATCCAGTCAGATAGGGTGATTTCCAGATTGGTTTCCAGGTGTACTAGGTGTGCGCTGCACACCTATCGAAAATATCAAATTCATTACAAACATTAATCGTAATCATTAATTTAATTACAAATATTACTGGAAAACTTTTGTTATACCTCTGCTTGAAATTTGGTGGCATTGGGTGTGGCAGCACATCGAATACAACAACCAAATTGGAACTTTTCTCGCTTGAAAAAACAGTTAAATGTTTTTAGTGTCGCCAAATCACACTCTTATGTCTTAATCAAAGTGGTGCGCGTTGATATGACTTAAAATAAGACAAGATTGATAATGATGGATAATCGTTAATTAAAGATACCTGATGGATCATTGAAATTGGGGGATAAATGATTGCTATAAACCCAAACTCGAATATCAAAGTTTTAAAGATTTTAATCGACTAAAAATACTGCAATATAGAATACAAACATTGCTAAATTGTAAGCAAAACCAAACTTCAACGCAATAACATTATTATGCAGCGAGTTGCTACATTCTCAACTAACTAAAATCAACATTGAACACGTCGTGACACAAACAGAACAGAACTCTGCGCAGTCGCACTACAGGTATATAACAGCAATCGAGACAATCCAAATCACGTGATCAAAACTAAAATCACAGCAATGATAACAGTAAGAACAATAATAATCTCAGATATAGGTTGGCCAAAGTCTTACGAATAAAATAGACTAAACGGAAACTGAGGGGAGTAGAAACTTGTACAAGAGATTCTTTATGCTAAACGAACCATTCTTGATTGGTAATTTGATACAACTCCATGTTGAACTCATTCATCTGTGTCTTGCTTATATTAGTTATCATCGTTTTCATCCTCGATGTTTGACAACATAAGAAACATTTGAAGGAAAGAAAATGAACTAGAATATAGGAAATTATTTAAATCAATGGGAAGGTCACAGAATTTGACGAACATTTTTTAACAAACTAAGCTTAAAACTAAGTCATTTCTGAAAGGAGTATATAACCCAATAACTTGTACCATACTTTTGCTAATTGTCTTTGATGCCTATGTAACCTAGTGGAGGCGCGTTGTTTAGTGTTAGGTTGTTGATCACAAGATAGTGGTTTCAATTCCTGGATCGGGCGACGCGTTGTTTTTGCGCAAAGCACTCCATTTTACGTTAATCCAGTCCACTCAGCTGGCAAAAATGAGTAATCCTGTGACAGACCGGGAGTAATCCTGCCATAGAAACTGAGAAACCGGCCTTTACGAATCAGTATGACACGAGAAGAAAACTTTACTTCAACCTTTACTTATGTAACCTTGAGCAGACACAAAGACCCCTCAAGGCCCTCCCATCCGTCATCTAGATGAATATTGGACGGAAAGAGGACTTACTACTTTGGTATCCATTTCAGCAGAGTAAGCTGATGTAACTTAAAAATGAAGTGACTTGCTGAAGGCCACAACGCAACGCCTGATCCAAGAATCGACAGACGAGTTTATAAACCGCGATCCCAAGGTCAAATGAAAAGTATAGTGAATTTCAACAAGTGTGCTTTTATTGTCGAAATGACGTCCAAAAGTACAATAATGGCAGTTTTTACACAGTTTCACGTCAAAACTCTTGTAAAATTAATTTACAAACGAATTAATTTCACATTTTGGAAAATTAGTTTACCCGCTTTTTTTCCCCGCTTTGTATCAGAATCCTGCCTGCAGCCATTTTTAGGCCATCCTTTCTCTCACTCTCTAGTGTGTCCAAGATCTGGGGCTGATGGGTCATCTGTTTTCTTGAAGGAAGGCCTCCCCCCCCTCTCTCTCTCTCTCTCAGGTTTTGTTGCTTTTGAATTAATTGTCATCGATGTTTCTGTAACTTTGCTTTTAATCTATAACTGGAAAGAGATGATCCATATTAGTCTTTTGACCTCTCCAACATGTTGGGGGCGGGGCTTACAAGGAACTTGAGCTCTGTTGGTAGAGGTCTCAGAGTTATTGATGTACACAAGGACTGAACCTTCACTGTTCATGAAGCTATATGATAGAACGCGCTCCAGCCACGATCATCGTGTCCAGGAATTGTACTGCATCTTTAAATTATGTTTCACTCTCATTTTCAAGACGGTAAGGCTAGGGTGTAGGTTGAAAGAGATTTTGGCTGCTACTTCTAGCTTGTCACTTAACCACATAGAAGTATCTTGGGAATGAAATTTTGTGATTTTTATGCTAATGTAAGGTCTTTCTTCTGTTTCTCCCTTCCCCTCCTCTGCATTCTCCTCTGTCATTTTCTTTCTTTCATCTTCTACTACTACTACTACTACTACTACCACCACCACCACCACCACCACTACTGCTACTACTACGCTTTAGTTTCCCCCTCCTCTTTTTTTTCTTAATAACAACAACTTCAACACGGGTCTCATGATAGTAACTATTATCATGGTTGTTTCTGCTGTGTTGCCATCGATGTTACACAGCCTCAAGTCAAGATCTAATCAAGCAATGAAGCAAAGACCGACCGAACACATTTTCTCCTTTTTTTATCAATCGCCACCATCTTGTCATTGCTATTTTCTTTAGACAAGTGATATCTAGAATCATAATAACCAGAGTCCTTTCACATTTTAAGACAGTGTAGCGTGACTTGCTGGAATTATCGATGTCGTTTCTAAAAGTTCCAGTGACCACATTGGATCATTGTTGCTGTTGTTGTTGTACTGGTGTTGGTGGTGGTGGTGGTTAAGGAGGCTATCTGGCAGAATCACTAGCAAGCATTTTGTCTGTCTTCACGTTCTGAGTTCAAATTCCGTCGAGGTCGACTTTGCCTTTTATCATTTCCGGGTCGATAAAATGAATACCAGCTGAACACTAGTATCAATGGAATCGACTCGTCCCCTCCCCTAAAATTCCAAACTTTATACCTACAGTAGAAAGAATTGTTTTGTTACAGTTGTTGTTGTTGCTAAGGCAGCGAGCTGGCAGGATCGGTAATATACCGGAAGAAGTGCTTAGCGGCATTTTGTCCGTCTTTATGTTCTGAGTTCAAATCTGCCGTAATCATGGAGTCTTTTTTTCTTCTGAAGCATTAATCGTCTTTGAATTTCAAGCAATTCATTTCCCCTACATGTCCGACCACCACAGTTATCAGGGTTCCCTGTACAACGTTCCTGTTCCTCATCCTTAACATTCCCCTGTTCTACCCGTCTACTCTTCTCCCTGCTTTCAACTCCTACCATCTGTTTTCAACTCCGACCATCCTTTGTAGCCCATCCGCAGGGTCTCTCACACTCTCACTAATCCGAGACATTTCTACTCCAGTCAAGTAACCCTTCCTCCTAATCGCTCTCAATTGGTTCAGTTGTATATTTTCTGACATTGGACACATGTCCTTTTCCACTTAAAATTTCAAGGTACGTCGGCCTACTCCGCGACTTCTTTCTAGCTTTACTCTTTCATGGCATTCAATAAGTGTATCGTTCTCTTTCCTCGTCCATTTATGTCTGTTTTTGCGCACACCGTGTATGTAATCTGTTGTGACATAACAGATCAGTGCCCCTGATACAGATGGTTTGGGACGTGCCGGGCGGGAAACTTTCGCCATGATCGGTTATAGCTTCATTCTCATAGTTAATTCTTTCTTTGTTGTGTTGTATTATGATTTCATGAGTCGTTCGTGGGGTTCCATATCAAAAGACCGCACTTTCCACTGCCGTTGGTGTAAGGCTTACGGCTAAGATCTTCCAATGAATGTTATAGCTGACACCTTTTGCTTTAAAGGATCATATATAACTGGAAAATTTGGTTGTTTTTCTTTTTCCCCCCGTATCTGAAGCTCAAGATGTGATTGTTGTACCTGGCTTTGAAATTCCCCTCTGTGAAACTCACAGATTTCTTTGACAAAACTATGTCCTTAGTGGTGGTAGAGTCTACGGTGACTTCATAATGATGGTCTTAGACGTGCAAGCTCCATTTAGCGGGCACAAATTGTAATACCTGCATGAACAGCTGGTTTCATTTTGTTCTTTTTGTGTGTTGTGTGTAATTATATTTTTTAAATTGGTAGTTGAGCTAAAACTAAATTATCATTGATTGGAAAATGCCTATCTATACGTGATAAGAAATATTTACCTATATTAAAGGTTACTTCAGGGGAGTAAGGGGGTGTGAACCTGATAGTTTTCCGATTCCTATTCTTCCTTTTCTTTATTACTGGACTGGTAACAGGTGTATAGTTTATTTCTCGCTAAATCCACTATCTATTAGAACTTTATTATATATTAGGGCAAAATTATTAAAAATGTTTCTTTCAGAGGAGAAGCTAGACATTATCTTGCGAAAGTTTTAAACTAAATTCTTAAACACTAGGGGGGGGGATGGCAGGAGCATACATCAATATAACTAAGTGGATTATGTCCACATATAGCTAAATATTTGTTACGTTTTTGGTCCCCCCCAAGAACGCAGATAGAACCTGCTTTTTATATTGTGTCCACGTACAAGTATTTCATTTCTTACACGTATATTCTTATATTTTTACATATTTATATATATATTTTGAAATATATTTTATTGCTTTATATATTTATATATTGGTGCGGGTGATTTATTTGTGGATAAATAATTATAAAATACGATCATCTGAAATGGTTTCTGAATATAAATCTAGCAACTTAAGGCTGATGTGAAGCGCAGAAACAAAGGTAGTGATATTCTATTAAAGCTCGATATCCTCCATCCTCGTGTTATATTCTTCTTATATATATATATATATATATATATATATATATAATATATATATATTATTATATATGTATGTATGTATGATGTATGTATGTATGTATATATAATGCATACTTGTATGCATGTAATGTATGTATGCATCTATGTATGTTTATATATAATGCATCGATCGATCCATCCATCCATCCATCCATCCATCCATCTATCTATCTATCTATCTATCTATCTATCTATCTATCTATCTATCTATCTATCTATCTGTCTGTCTGTCTATTTATCTATTTCTCTCTATGTCTCTCTCCTCTCTTCCTCTGACGCCTATATATGTATGTATATCTATTTATCTCTCTCTCTCTCTCCTCTCTCTCTCTCTCTCTCTATGTATATATATATTTTATATATATATATATATATATAATATAACATATATATATATATATATATATATATATATATATATATTATATATATATGTCTATGAGTATGTTTACACCAATATAAATTACTAGTTGACACAGTGTAACAGCATGTAATTCGATTTAAGTTTCAAGTTTCTAATTTCCTCAGGAATATCAGGTGTTATTTCTGCGGTGATTAAAATATTGAAACCTGAAAAAATATAATAAATGAAATATTGGGACTTAGTGAAGTTAAAAACTATTGTTTAATTACACACCTTCTTCATTATCAAGTTCATTTAGTGAAAATTATCTAAAAGTACCAATTATCTACCGATAAGTGTTTTCATTAAAAAAAACAGTGTTTTAGAGCACATATAACTATGTGGGTGACAAGCTTGCTTCTTAACTAGGGTGGTCTTGGATTCAGTCCTACTGCCTGGTACCTTTGACAAGTCCCACTGTGTGGGGCCTTGGACAAGTGTATTCTACTAAATATTCGCGCCTGTTATCAAAATGCTCGCAGCATGACTGTTTAATGCTCCGTGAGCACGATCAGGGCCGTAAGATATGACATGGGAATTTTAAGAAACAAGTTCCCCCAGACAGTGATGGTCTCTCCAATGAGGGTAACGTCATACTTCCCAACACCTTTGAACAGGTCCTTAGGCTTATTTCACATGGCTATGTGAAGCTGCTGGACACTGCAGTCAAACCTTGAGTGGAGATGGAAACTCGGGAAAGAAACAAAATTGGTTTTCTACGACTCCACCAATCCTAATTTCTGGCCTATTAATTCCCCCAACTCTAATTCCCTTCGTTTACTATGTGTATGGAATGGTTGAGAGAGAACACCAAGCGCACTACCAGCAACAACAAAGCTGAGCTGATGGCCAAAATCAAGGTATTCGAAGATCTGTCCAAAGACATATGAGTCCTCTAGAGTCCGTGGTTGAAACTGATGGGGGTT
>NC_043000.1:94526903-94534403 GCF_006345805.1 Octopus sinensis
TCTGACGAGCATTCCACCCTCCATTACGGCTTAGAGGTGTTTTATACTTACATTTCAGTTTCGCCATCTTTACTCTTTTACATGTTTCAGGCATTTGACTGCGGCCATGCTGGAGCACCGCCTTTAGTCGAGCAAATCGACCCCAGGACTTATTCCTTGTAAGCCTAGTACTTATTCTATCGGTCTCTTTTGCCGAAACGCTAAGTTACGGGGACGTAAACACAGCAGCATCGGTTGTCAAGCGATGTTGGGAGACAAACACAGACACACAAAAATGCACACACACATAATATAAATATATACATATATATGACGGGCTTCTATCAGTTTCCGTCTACCAAATCCACTCACAAGGCTTTGGTCGGCCCGAGGCTATAGTAGAAGACACTCGCCAAGGTGCCACGCAGTGGGACTGAACCCGGAACCATGTGGTTAGTAAGCAAGCTACTTACCACACAGCCACTCCAACGTCTATATATATATATTTTCTTTTATTTTTTTACTCGTTTCAGTCATTTGACTGCAGCCAAGCTGGAGCAACGCCTTAAAGAGTTATAGTCGAAGAAATCAACCCCAGGACTTATACTTTGTAAGTCTAGTATTTATTCCATCGTTCTGTTTTGCTGAATCGCTAAATTAAGGGGACATACTCATTTCAGCATCGGTTGTCAAACGATGGTAGAGGCCAAACGCACACACACACACACACACACACACACACACACACACACATACACACACACACACACACAACACACACAACACACACACACACACACACACACACACACACCACACACACACACACACACACATATATATATATATATATATTCTATGACGGCCTTCTTTCAGTTTCCGTCTATCAAATCCTCTCACAAGGCTTAGGTCAGCCCGAGGCTAGATTAGAAGCCACTTGCTCAAGGTGCCATACGGTAGGACTGAACCTGAAGCCATATCTATCTTCTTACAGCCACGCCTATGCATGTATGTATGTATGTATGTATGTATGTATGTATGTATGTGTGTATGTATGTCTATGTGCAGATTTTTACGATGCATGTATTCTTATGCATATAGTTGCATATCTAGAAATGCTTATATATATTTAAATGATAAAATTCTGGTAACTTTTAGAGATTTTGCAGTTCCAGTGATCGATTGGATCTGTAGTCTTTGAATTAGCTTTCTGCTTTCTGGTTTTGAGAAGCCTGGTTTCTCAAGCTTAGTATTTAGGCAGTGCGTTACATAACCCAGGGCCCAATAATTACAGGTATAAACCTGCATATTTCTCG
Source organism: Octopus sinensis (assembly GCF_006345805.1). NCBI lineage: Eukaryota > Metazoa > Mollusca > Cephalopoda > Octopoda > Octopodidae > Octopus > Octopus sinensis. The sequence continues at coordinate 94,528,199 of NC_043000.1, forward strand.
GTAGTTCAGTGTAGGTATTCTCTTTTTCACTGATCTTCAGCTTTATGTTAACATCCCATTGGCAGCTCATTTCCACAACTGTACGCAGTTTCTCTTCTCTATTCCAAATCCTTATTTCAGGTCCGTTTTGCTTACACTTTACTGAGGTCTTCACTGGGACATCCCACCATTACTCCTATTTATTGAGAGGCTATGGCTTCTACCATACTCTGGGTTCTCATTTCTTTGTCCTCGAGGTTATCCTTCAGACGGATTTCATTACAGTGTGTCCTAGCTGCATCCTGTCTCATCGGTAGATAATAGCGTGATGATATTTTCGGAGAACTACTTATGATGTTGGTGATATCTTCAGTGTTAACCCCACAAAGACTTCATAGGTTGTCACATTTTACTGCTTTTCCTGCACCACTATCTGCTTTGTGATTCAGGTACTTGGTTGATATTTCCTGTAGCTGGATCGCAAACCCATACCCTTCAAAGTGGAGGTTGTAATCCAGCTATTGGTCCTTGATAGACTGCTTTGAGGATCAATGTTACTATCATCTGGGTGTCTTCTACTAACATACCCATGCATAGTCTTCTGCTCATATAGTGTCATCCTTTCATCTGACGATACGTTGCGGTAGAGTCATGCGACTTCTTTGAGCATGTATTTTAGGTTATCAGACAAAGAATGTTGCTCGAGGAGCTGCCTTCCAAGTCTTATGATCTTATCAGCCTCATGTATGCAAACTTGCTCAAGGGATGCAGTTCGACACTTGGTGGTTAAAAGATGTTGCCGAAGGGATATGATACGACATTCAAAGACATTTTGGATCGATGTTAAGCCTCTGCCTCCTATGTATGTATGTATGTATGTATGTATGTATGCATGCATGTATGTATGTATGTATGTATGTATGTATGTATATGTATGTATGTATGTATGTATATTTTCACCTAGTTCGCTTTTAAATTAGCTCTTACTCTTGAAATACATTCTTTGTAATAATTTATTCATTTTACCATTGCTTATTGTATTTTGCCTCCTTTGTTAATCGTTAGGTACTTGTACGTTCTAATTTCATCCTTCCGATATCGATAAGATAAAGTACCAGCTGGATGGAAGATGGAGGGAAAGAGGGAGGTAAAAAAATGAAAGAAAGAATGAATGAGTGAGTGAAAGAATGGAAAGACAAAAATAAACGTCACGAAAGGCTAGACAGAAAGGTCATTTAATTGATATAGGTTGCTTGAAATAAAAATAGAGCAAGAGAGGGAAGAAAATAAGAATAAGGAGCGGTAAATGAAATAAATAGGCGAAATTAATAGACAGACAGACATGCAGACAGACAGACAGACAGACAGACAGACAGACATACATACATACATACATACATACAGACAGACAGATAGATAGATAGATAGATAGATAGATAGATAGATAGATAGATAGATAGATAAGGAGTTAAAGAAGAGTCCTGAAATTAATTGCTGTTCTTATCACCATCGTCATTATTGTCTTGCGAAGATAAGCAAGAAAATCCACCAATCGATGGACACAAAGGCATCACAAAAAAAAAAATGGATAAGTAAATAAATGAATAGTTGCTATATTTGAATTGTTGTGTTTGTAATTATTATTTCTAGCGATGATAAATTGATGGTATTTCTGTTAACAGAAAATATTTGCCTTTCGATTCCTTGAAGACGGTAATCGAATGGATTGGCAGTGTTAAAGACGAATGTTTATGTTGAGAGTAAAAGGAAAAGAAATTGTTCAAGGTCATTTAAATAAACAAATGAATCAACGAAATAAAATAATTTGATAAATAAACATCTCTCAATATATAAAGCTGAAGTTGTCTGTGTATGGCAGGTTTGGTAGCCTTCAACTAACACTATCTCCTCCGAGACCCTGCAGCGCAAGTTGACCAAATTTGAGAGTATGATAGAAGAAGGCTTGCTCTTCCTTCCGTAGGAGAAAAATTTCAAATCGGACAATGTTAACACCAAAAATTATTTACATCAAAAAGGTGCTTTTTTTGCTATGAAAATCCCTATTTTTTACGATTTTTTCACTGCTGTGTCGCCATTTTTCAGTGTATTTCAACCAGAAAAATGTTCACTTAAAGAGAATAACATAATGCAAAATTTTTACTTATCAAAAATTTCAATTCTAAAGGGTCGAAACAAACCCGAGCAACGCCGGGCGATACTGCTAGTATAGAATAAAGTGAAATAACTAAAAGACAGTGCAAGGATTAAAGGTTATTGTTATTATTAACGTGCATTAAGGTGGCGCGCTGGCAGAATCGTTAGCACGTCGAGCAAAATGCTTATCGGCATTTGTCCACTTTTACGTTCTGAGTTCAAATTCCGCCGAGGTCGACTTTTCCATTTATCCCCACTGGAGTTGAAATAAGTACGAGTTGTGTACCGGGGTCGATATAATCGATTATCCTCTCCCGCAAAGTTTCAAGCCTTGTGCCTTTAGTAGAAAGGATTATTATTAGCGTGTATTAAGGTGCCGAGCTGGCAGAATCATTAGCATCTGGAGCAAAATGATCAGCGGCATTTCGCCTGTCTTTACGTTCTGAGTTGTCTTTTTCTTTCTTCCTTTCGGGTCGATAAAAGAAGTACCAGTTGAGCACGGAGATCGAGCAAATCGACTAGTCCCCTCCCTCCAAATTTCAGGCTTCGTGCTTATAGTAGAAAGAATTATTATTATCAGCAACAGCATCATCATCATCATCACTTAAATAAAAAATTTGTAAAGTCTTTAATCATAAAATATTATCTTGATTAACGAATGATTCTGAATACAATAATCAATATATTTTATAGTTATTCTTCAACTCAGCGCCCTTTAACTGCTTTATCCATTTATCTGTTCACTAATCTAAATATGTATTTTCTTATCTATTCTACTTCTTTATATCTTTATCTGTATTCTTTCATTCCTTTATTCCTTTACTTGCTTGAAGGGTGTAGTCAAATATATCGATCGATACCAGAAATTATTTCTTCAAGTCTAGTACTTCTTTAATATTTCCCTGTTGCCGAAACACTGACGTGCGGGGAGATAAACAAACCAACACCTGTTGTCAAGTAGTGATAGGGCTGACATAACAACACGAATTCACCCAAATACTCACGCACGTAAGTGTGTGTGTGTGTGTGTGTGTGTGTGTGTGTATACATATATGCATAGATACATACATACAAATACTTACATAAATGCACACACGCACACACACACATATAGATTAGAAGTATTCATTTTCTTGAACTTTACGTTAGAATACATGACCTAACAATGAGACAGCTGTTTTTCCAGAATCATACATGACTGCGATTCCCTCTCCCTAGCAAAAGCCTTCATTGTAACAAATATATATAACAAGGAACTGTCCCTGAATCTAATTTTCCTTGAAAAATTCTAAAAAGCAAGGAAATATAACTAGTCTCGTAAGACTGGTTAATTTGATAAAGAAAGATATATCTACTCAGTATGTCGAATACTTTGTCTACACTCCGTTTTAAAAACGAAACTACTTATCAATACACACACACACACACACACACACACACACACACACACACACACACACACACATATATATATATATATATATATATATATACATATATATACATATAGGGGGAGAATTCACAAAAAAACAAAAAACGAAGACAGGTGGTGCACACAATAAACAGATGTATTAGTATAACGCTCGGGAAGCGAAAAATTCTTTAATGTTCCGAGCCTACGCTCTTCCACAGAAAGAAACAAGGAGAGAAAATAAAGAATGTGTAGTGGCTAGCGATCTATCATGGCGAATGATATATATATATATATAAATATATATAAACTTAGATAAACTTAGATATGTTTCGACCAATGATTGGTCAAGGCCATGTCATGTCTAACTTAATAGCACCACCTGATAGGATTATTTGAATCCTGTTTAAGTCAAGTTTTGTTATGGTTCATTTAAGTAGTGAGTTTTTGTTGGGTGAGTAAGTTCGTAAGATCCAGGAACTCATCCTACGTGCTATATCGACCTTCTTGTTGATGTGTGCACTCCAACTGAGATCGTCATCAACAATTACACCCAGGTCTCTGATATTGTTAGAGGCTGGGAGCGGTTCTCCTGAAGGAAGAGAGTATGTCTGTTTTTGTGAGGAATTTCTTCCAAAATGCATCAGCTCAACTTTTCCCTCGTTCAGTTGCATTTTGTTTCTGTCTGCCCATTGACTCACAGCATATAGATCAGACTGGAGTTGATTTCGGTCTGCTTCTTCATTGAAGATTTGCTGGAGCTTAGTGTCATCAGCAAATATTTTCACTTTGCAGTAATGTACGACACTGGAAAGGTCGTTTATGTAGATTATGAAAAGTACCGGACCCAAGACAGTCCCTTGGGGGACACCGCTGGTAACTTTTGCTGGACTTGAGTGGACTTCATCAACTACAACATGTTGTGTTCTATTCGCCAGGAAATACTTGATCCAGTGTAGAACTTTTCCACGGATTCCAACATTTGCCAATTTTGAGAGTAGGATATTATGGCCTACACTGTCGAACGCTTTATGACATCAGAGTTCGAACCTGTTCCCAAGGCTTTGAGTACATCTTCAATGTGGTGTAAGAGCTGTGTTAGACAGTCCCTGCCACAGCGAAAGTCATGCTGATTTGCATTTAGGAGTTTGTGGGTCTCCAGGAAGTCAGCTATCCTTGATCTTAACACTCTTTCAAACACCTTGATGATGTGGGAGGTGAGTGAGATTGGGTGATAGTTGAGTGCGAGGGATCTGTTTCCCTGTTTGAAAACCGGGATGACTGACTGGGATAGAAACTGTTTCGGTATATAACCTGCGTCTAACGAATTTCTCCAGAGGTTGGTCAGAGGGACTGCAAGTTGGTGTCTACATTCCTTCAGGAGACTAGCGGGGAATCTATCAGGGCCTACAGCAGAGTAGTATTTGACCTCATTTATTGCTGCTATGATGTCAGTGGCAGTGAAGGTTATGTCTGAGATTTTATGTTGAGAGTCAACTTCGTTCGCTTCTCTTACGTCAATATCAGTGGGAACACTAAAAACAGAGCAGTATTGTTTCTGCAGTATTTCTGCCATTTCTTTAGCATCGTGTTGGGGAATGCCGTTATTATCAATCAATGGCCCAATGGGTGAAACAGTGGTTCTATGCTTATTTGCATAAGAATAGAACACTTTTGGGTTCTGTTTGATGTTTTTGATTACCCACTGTTCCTCCACAGCACTTTGATTTTCAATGGAGGTTTTCATGTCGTTCTGCAGATGAAGTTTTTCCAGCTCTAGCCTTTTCATTGTTGTTGAATGTGGATGTTGTATGTGGGAATATTTTAATTGGTTGATTTTTTTTGTTGAGTCTTTTGATGCGCCTGATGAGTGTTTTTTTCTTTTTAGGGAGCCGGTTTCTGTTTGTGTTACTAGATTTCGTGGGAGCGTGTTTAGAGCATATATCGGTGACAATGGTTTCAATGTGCTGCTATGCGGTCTCAATATGGGTGGAATTGAGAGTAAAAGACCAGTCGAGGAAAGAGAGATCCTTTCTGATTGCTCCCCAGTCCGCTTTGTGGAAGTTTATGTTGTCAAATGAGTGCCATGGAGTGGGATTGGCTGGTTTGGTTTTTATATGTTGGAAATTAAAATTGCAGAGTACCATGTCGTGGTCTGAGAGGAGAGTTTTTTTCAACTGAAATACTGTGAACGAAGCTAGAGTGATTGGTCAATACCAGATCGAAGATCGTTTTATTCTGTCTCGTTGGTTCGAGCACTAGCTGAGTCAGGAAGTAGTCATCCATTAGATTAAAGAGCAGTTCTGCTGCTGCTCTATCTGAGTATTTGTGGACCAGTTCACATGAGGGAGGTTAAAATCACCCATCACTAGTATGTTTCCGGAGTTGTACTTCCGAAGGAAGGACTTGACTTTGCTAAGGCACTCTTCAAAGCACTTTAGAGGTGCTTGGGGAGACCTGTAAAGACCAACAATGATTATGACCTTGGCCTTGCTGAATAGTGATACAGATTCACAATAGCCATTGGAAAATATGTCCTTGGCATCAAGTGAAAAGGAGTCATGGATAAAGATGGCTGTCCCTCCCTTATTTCGGTCTGTGCAATCCGCACGAACAATGGTAAAAATCTTTTATTTTCACCTCGGCGTCCATATGGGTGTT
>NC_043000.1:94539403-94544403 GCF_006345805.1 Octopus sinensis
GAACCCGGAATCATGTGGTTGGTAAGCAAGCTACCTACCACACAGCCACTCCTCTGAGAAGTTTCGTTTTATAGTGCAAATGAACGACTGGAATAACAATCTGGACGCATGCTAGGTTTATGGAGGAGGTATCCAGTACGATACCTCACCCACAATTATTAAGAAATTTCACAGATATAATCCGGCAGCTAAAACTCCGAAAGTTAACGAGTGGGCTTTCAGAATCTTTTAATCCACACTTGAACCAACCGGTTGTTCAAGTATTTAGTAGGTTAATCGGGTGTGAATAGGCTGTGAATAGGCTGTGAATATCCTAGGGCATGAACTATTTCCCCTTGTTGGTTATACAGACCACAAGCTTGTGATTTCGATGGTTAAAATATAGTACCTGCATAAACAGGTTTCTGCTTATTAGATCAGTTTATTATATAATTGTTACCCACGTACAAGGGACTTTGGCAAGCAGAGTGCAGACTAGTTAAATAGTTGGAGATGATGATGGTGATCGTCAGGTACTGGTATTCACTCTAAAGGGAGCCATTAAAGTATTAGTGATACACGCCAATTATATTAGATGTGTGATAGGTTACAGTTTAGAAAATGCGGTGGAAAAAGCATCAAGAAATGAAAACGGCATTCAGCCATTTTTCCGACTTAAAAAAAAAACAAAAAAAAACACGTAGATTTCGTAGTTCAGTTGTTAGTTTCTCAATAACTGGCTATTTGTCAGCATTTCCCTATCTAGACAATTAATCGCTGAAACGCTAACAATCACATCGGCAGTGATTGAATTTTGATTTTCTATTGATTGGATCTCGGTTTGTGTACCAGAATCTGAAATATTTATTTCATCTACTAGAACTGTGTCTATTGTATACTATTTGAATACCATAATCACTCGTGGGAAATCAAACCATAATAAATAATTTACACCTAGATTTGAAAGAAATTACAGAATTGACGGGATTATGTTCTGGTTACAGAGAGAAAGAGACAAGTAGAATATATAAACTGGTGAAAGAGAACTCTGAGTTTGTGAATTCAAACGAAATCTATTGAGGTTCTAATTCACTAAAATCAGACGGATCTACTATTGAAAATGGCATAATCTTACCAATGGGTATTAATAAACCATCATCGATTCATCCATTTTTCTATTTCTCTCGGCTGTTAAATAGTAGACATTCTGTTTAAAGAATTTTATTTCTTGAATAGACGCCACATGAAAACCGTGAATCTTAAAGGCTAAACCTTTGTTCTTAGAATCTGTTAAAAATTCCATTACATTGTAATTGAAAGAATTCTAGCTCAGTAATTGAAGTTTTAGCGTTCTGTGCACGTTATGTGGGAAAAGCCATTCTGAAATTTGTTGCTTCAAGACTCAATATGTGATCAATCAAAATATTTATGCTTTTCGGATATATGACTCTTTTCTTTGATCTTGGATTGAATTCAATACTGTCACGGAGAATCAGTACTTTGTATGGATTCCACTAGCATCAAACACAAATACAGGAAAATTGTAGTTGCTATAAATCCGCAAGTGAATATCAGATACACTGAGACAAAACGGCTAACTGTAAAACAAAACTTATTCTTTCATATTTCATAACATCTAGCTCAATACCACAACGGGAGTCCTCCACATCACTAATCCTCTTCAAATGTGGTTTATAATCAGAAAATAAAACCACGTTTGTTTACAAATTTTAATTAAAATCTCAAGATATAGAGATATTAGTCAATAGAAAATCAAGACATGGAAATAAAAAGACTGGTTGAGGATGCGGTTCAATACTACTAACGGGTGACTATCGATCATCAGTCCAGTTCATAATCAATAATGAATAAAGATACATATCATAACAAGCAAGGTGTAAAATGACACACCTATGCCTTGGATTTTGTTGCCAACTAAATTCATATCATAATCAACGAGATCTAAAAATTGCCAAAATATGTACAAGTTGCGAAATCTCTTCCTTGGAACAGCTAGCTAATTACTTTTAATTAACTTATATTTACAGATAATTCGTAGAATTTGGAGCCATCACTGAAATTTACGTTTCGTTTATTAAAAAGTCCATGTGAACAATGTGATCGAAGATACAAAAATAGATTTATGCATATGTCAGAAGTTATTGCCCTTTATTCAGTACCACATCCAACCCATTAACTATTCACGAGCACATTGTTTAAATGACCCCTGTATTTAGCAGCGTAACACTATCAATGTAAAGCGGCAGTTGTGTGCTGGACAAAGTAAAAATTTACCTAAAGAACCCGTTAAAAAAGAAACGTTCAGTCAGTCAAAAAGTATTCTGCCTTTCAATACTTGTACTTTGGGCTCTTGAATTAATGCTGTTGAAGTCGAATGTAATAAGCGTTGTCCTTCTAGAATAGGGTTTTGGAATGCTGAATAAGCATAGGAAGAAGAAATCATGGTTATGTTATCGGACACAGCAGGAATAAGTTAGTTGACTCCAAACTGAAAATCACGAGGTATTAGTAAGGGAAAGAAATAACCAAATAAGTCAGTTGGTATGTCACAGGTATGTTTATGCTGACAAGTCTCGTAAATCATTTGACAAAGTTCATAGATATTCCATTTAAAGAAGCTTGCATTCTGGTTCGGACTACAACTCAGGATAAATAGAATCTGGATTGATTTTAAGAGCTGGAGCTGGTCTTAGAGAGAAATTGGATCGAATGACAGATATCAAGCAAAGGTGAGAAGCACTTTAAAAAAACTCGTCAGTCATTACCGTTTGAATGTTGTGCCTTGCCCTAGTTTTCGTCTCACCAGATTTGGACATCTGTTCTTTCACGCCTCGTGGAAGGGATACATTTGTCCCTTCCATTGTACCGCCTTGCGGAAGGGATACATGTCAATGGTCAAAAAATATATCTGCAACTAACAGTTTTTGCACAGATTTTATATGACTACTTATGGATGTGCTGAGATTGTGGCATCTATAGGAATTACTGGGCATTGAGCGAATGTGATCACCGTTTGTCAAGCATGTCTTATCAAAATGTATCTCCTTACATAGCTGTAGTCTCAGTAGTGGTGGTAGTGGTGGTATTACGCACCTAAACAAACATTAGGCGCTCGTCAAGAGGAATGTAATCAGACGTTGACAGTTCTCCGCCAGTTAAGCAATGCGCCAATTGTTTATAAACTCTTCTATTCTATAAAGCATTAGTGGTGACATGAGTATGGCACGTATAACACACACGAATTAGCCCACTTTTCAACATGCACATGTAAGCTGAAAATATACAGCTGACACGAAACACTTATTAAGAGTAAGGTGATTCCTATCGTTTTCGTTTACATAGCTTCTTTTACATGCCTCTTTTCTTTTATTCGCATCTACGTAACATATTCCATGGTTGCTGTAATTTATCGTCGTAATACATTAATATATATTCACTCATTCAACCCTATCCTTATGGCAAATGAAGCAATCATTATTCACATTTTAACTCACATTCGATAACAAGAATCCAACAAACCAATGTTCGCCAGAATATACAATTAGTTACTTTAAAAAGAGATCAGGAAACTAGATTATTTAAAATCAATGGAACAACAGAAGCCTTAACATAATAAGTGTTCTGCATTACAATTAAATTCGAGATTATAATTAAATAACTTGACTTAAACAATTAAACAAAGGTTTCAATATGCATATTAAAGAAAGATTTTAATAACGTATATATGATTTTAATTGAAGAGAAAATACAATGTACATATTGCGTCAAAACACAATGGACATTGTATGCCTACCGGCCGCATGATTTATTTTAACGTATGCAAACACGCGCGCGCGTGTGTGCATATATGTATATAATACACACAGGTACACGCAGAAATGCAATACGTGTGAGCGCGTGCACACATTGTGTACATTTTCTGTGTTCGTAAGAAGATACAGAGAATGAAGATTACACATTATTTCAAGAACTATAATATATATATATATATATATATATATATATATATAACAAAGTGAAGTTGTAAGGTACCGCACGAGTGGAAATATATACGAAAGACGGTTTGAAAATGCAATTTTAAAGATGTTTATTCACTTGACCGGTTTCACCTTTTTAGAAAAAGATTGTCAAAAGTAAAATGTAAAGCTTTCTATAAGCTTTGTTGTGTTGAGTACAGGTTGTCACAAAAGTATTAAGATACATGTATACATTCTTTGATAATAATAGGAAAATGTTAAAAACAGTTTACAAGGAAATATCTGAGAAAATATTAAACGAAAAGTTCAATAAAAATCATGTTTGTTTGGAAGTATCTATATACATACACAGAAAAAAGTGTTAGGAGTTCAATGAAAATTGTGTTTAGTGATATATACATAGACAGAAGGAGATATATTTAGGTGTTTACAAAGAATTTGAGATGAACTGACCTGTTTTAGCAATTTTTATTTTGTGTGAAGCTAAGAGTTGTTTGTTATTTTAAGAGACAGTGTGGGCGGTTGGTTGTGGTGGAGGAAGGAAGAGCAACGTGGAATTGAAAGGATTTTTTTTGTTTCTGGGCTAGTCTGTCATGGTTCAGTGGTTTTGGGGAGTGGTATTAGAGGTCCGAATGGTGTGAGTGTGTTGTCAAGTGATGGTCGGGGGACAAACACAGAGCAATGCACGCACACACACACACACAGACACACGCACACATATATATATATATATATATATATATATAATATATATATATATACGACGGGTTTCTTTCAGTTTCCATCTACCAAATCCACTCACAAGGCTTTGGTTGGCCAGAGGTTATAGTAGAAGACACTTGCCCAAGGTGCCACACAGTGGGACTGAACCCAGAACCACGTGGTTGAAAAGGAAGTTACTTATTTCTTTATTGCCCATAAGGGACTAAATATAGAGGGGACAAACAAGGACGGGCAAAGGGATTAAGTCGATTACACCGACCCCAGTGTGTAACTGGGACTTAATTTATCGACCCCGAAAGG
>NC_043000.1:94549403-94571903 GCF_006345805.1 Octopus sinensis
ATTTCTTGTAAGAATAAGACCATTTTCAAATTACGATACCTAACTACGAGATCATCAAATTTTCTACGTTCATAACTTTATCCACTTGTATCTCAGAGAAGCTACTTTTGTCGAGACATAAAACCGTAACTTAGAATACGCACTTTAACTATATTTAACTTACTACTTACTTGTACTTGTGACGGCATTAACCCAGGGCGGTTTGAGCCGGCTTCTTCTCTGGTCCTGACGGCATCACGAACTATGGCGGCCCACGCTCGACAGTCCTGTGCGAGGTCACTGGAGATAGCGAGCCATTCGCGGTTCCATCTGCGCAGACCTACCACCTACGGACCTGAGAATTCGGAGGGGTCCTCCTTTATCGTCGTTGCCCATGTGTTCAGCTGCCCACCCGTGCGTTTGCGCCAGTTGGGAAGTGGCAGTGGGAGGAGGACATCGCGAATCAACTCACCCTCTAGACGCCGGGCTGCATGACCGAACCACCTTAAGAGCCGTTGTAGAAACACCGAAGGGAGGGACAGGAGATTCAGGCGATGACGAAGACTGGCTGTAGGAACCCGATAAATGCGTCAGCAGTGAAGAATTCGGCGGAGACAGTCATTGTCGAACACCTCCAGCCTTCGCTGATCGACTACCCTCATAGGCCATGTTTCACAACAATAGAGGAGGATAGTACGAATGACGGCCTGGTAGATTCGCCCTTTGGTCACCGAGGAGATCTCTCTTCTGTCCCACAGGCACAGCTGGAGGCGCACGAATGCGGATCTGACAGCACCTATGCGACATTCGACCTCTACTCATAGTCATACGGATGTTAGATCTTGGGAACAGAAAGATATAGGATAGCTGATAAGAAATGAAGTAAAATCTCACAAATAAATTCAAATTAATGCAGCAGTTAAACTCGAGCTACCTTGACTAATTGTGATGGTTTATTTTAAACATGAACAAAAGTAGCGTGCTAGAAGGACAGTGTTGTGATGAAAATCACGACGACCTCCCCCGCAAGAATAGACTCCAACGAACGACTAAAAATAGTAGCGGTATGAGTGAGAGGGACAGTAAGTAGGCATTAATAGAAGGAAGTCGTACGATGTCTCGTTTTGGCAGTTTGTCGGAATATGGTTTGCCTTTCCCTTAGCGTGGAGAGAGGAGGCCGGTATGCATGGGCGACTGCTGGTCTTCCATAAACAACCTTGTCCGGACTTGTGCCTGGGAGGATAACTTTCTAGGTGCAATCCCACGGTCAGTCATGACCGAAGGGGATCTCAACTACATGGTTATAGTGTAAACCTCTATCATCATAAATAGTGGCGATACTACAATAATTGGGGACGTGTAACTACGTTACAATAAATAGTAAGAGCAGCAAAAAAAAAAAAAAAGGAAACAGGCAAAAGAAACTGTCCTATTCTTTCTGGCTCTTTGTGTTTTGAGTTCAGCTTGTTCCAAAGTCAATTTTTGCCTTTTATCCCTTCGAGGTCCATAAAAGTAGGTACCAGCAAAATACTGGAGGCCAATGGTATTGACTAATCCCCTGCCCTCAATCTGTTTGACCTTGAGCCTCAATCAGAAACCATTGTAAATATTTTCTACTATAAGCACAATCCCTGGAACTTGGGCGAGTAGGGTTAGTAAATTACAGCTACCCTAATACTCGACGGATATTTATTTTATCGACTCCGAAAGGAGGAAACGCAAAGTTGTTCTCGGCGGAATTTGCACTCAGACTATAAAGCAGAAAAAATGCTACGTAGCATTCTGTCCAGCATGCTAACGATTCTGCTAGCTCGCTGCTTTAGAAACCATTGTAGATAAAAGCAAAACTAAATAAATAAATAAATAAATAAATAAATAAATAAAGGATTATTATTCAGAAGTTTAGATCACAGACCAGTTCCTGATATTTTTTCAATCGGTGCATTTTCTCATAGCTGTGAGGATTCTTTTCCGCATAGTTGGATGATGCTCTCCAAACTAAAAGTTGGTCTGCAGTTCATTTTTGTAACTTAGATTCATTGACACATTTCTTCCAAAAGAACATGATCCTTCTACATTTGATTGTAATTAACAGCATAGTTTTCTTTGCTTGCGGTGTATTTCTTGCATTATTATCTCTATTATCGTCTTAACAACAAACCAGACCAGATAGAAGTAGACATACGACCATTTTCAGATGTTCCATGCGTAAGCGTCACCTCTTTTATTCGGGAATACATTAGCAAATGTGTCCTTCCCTTTTCACACAGTCAGGCATTATTTCTAGGAAATTAGTCTACTATTACTAATGGGAGAGAGTAAGTTTGCATCATCTTTAAACATAAGTGCGAAGGAACAAGACTAACAGAATATAAACAACCATCAACTAAAACTACAGGTACTAACAACTAGTGTTTCTGCTGCAGTACTTGACAGGGCTTGAGTTCATTAAACAATCCATGTTACTACTTCTGCTATTTTTTTAATTCATTTATTGGTTTTGGGTATTGAACGGTTGCCATGCAAGTTTATTACCTTTGAGGGATTTTTAAAGTCAATTACAGCATCAGTCATTAGTCTGCTGTTGGACACATGTGCGTGCATATACAATAGATCCCTTTATGGAATTTCTTCGTACTCAAATTCAAACAGACACACAGTACAATACGTACATATAATCCAGATCATTTAAGTTTAGGTTATTATTGCTCCAGACTTTGTCTAATTGTATAGGAAAACTTCGATCAGTCTTTTAAGTTGTGTTTTAGGACATATAACTCACAGGAGTAGGGAGTTGTTGTTTACGAGTGTCAGTGGTTTGTCTGGGTATTACTTGAAGGAATTTGTCAAGGTACCGTTGGAATCTCTTTTTTTTATTTCTTACAGAATAATGATAAATCAGGTTGCGGTCAAAGATGTTGCATCACAATGTTATGAGAGAGAGAGAGAGAGAGAGACAGAGAGATTTTAGGAAACAGACGAAGAGCTATCACTTAATGAATCTAGTATTTGTTTGGACGTAAATTAAAGTAGCAATGAAATGAGTGGAGTTGGTATCGTCGGATCATCCGAAAGCTGAAACTATTTAATCAATAAAAATTATGAACATCAAAATGGGAGTACAATATTAGCAACCCCGTAGTCCTTGAATTGGCCTAAGCGATCAACATCGAGAATATCATCATCACATAATGTCTCTGATGAGCAGGTCACGTCCACTGCGTCAATAGCACCAGACTGCCACGACAAATCCTTTGTATCGAGCTCAGCGAGCTGCTTCATAAATTTCATAGAAACGCTTTATAGGCTAACTGAAACATACGTTGAAGAGTTTTAACATCCCCCCTAAATCCTGTGAACAACACAGAGAAGACAGATCAACGTAGTATCTCATAATCAAGATTGGTGTGGAGCATTTCGAAGACCATCGTCCGAGAAATGAAGGAAATAAGCGGCTACGACGAAGGATCCACAAACTTCAACCAAGGACTCCATCGACGATCTGATGTGACCTCCGTCGACAAATGCTCCACGCAAACATCATTCATGCTAGCCATCAGAGACATCGACAAAAATGAGAAACTGCAGAGAACAAAAAAGAAAAGCAAATTCGAAAAAGAGGAAGAACCGACGACAAAGAAACAATTAGATCTTGGTATTAAACTTCTTTACAAAGTAATATATTCATTATTAATGCAGTAGCTTATGCTACTATCTTTAGATGGTTTTTACATGATTGATTAATTTAATGCAGACCGTTTACGCTCTTATTTTACGTGAGTGATATGAGATTATTTACTAACAACTTTTAAGGAGTACTATCCAAGAAGTCTTGAACGGCTTTCATTTATCACACGCCTCTGTATCTATATTCGTTACTCATCTATAGTTCTTCCTGTGTTCAGATGAGAATCCCACATAAGTTAAACGATATACACATTCGTTAAAACCGAAAAACTAATTATGTAACCGCGCAGCTATTTTGATGCTGCAGTAATTCTTTTTAAAAATTCTATTATCGTTATAATTTAGTCCTTCAAGCAAGTTTAGAAACAATGTACGCAGCGATTGAACGTGAAATATTTCGTAAAGAAATATTTCCTTATTAAGCATAATAATGTACGAATTACATAGACACCAGATGCGGAAAATGTCTCATCGGTTTTTAATATGAGAAATATTGTTCGAAGATATTAAACATCTAATTAAACTGTCAATGGATGTAAACGTGATATGTCTAGTGCAAATTCATGTCATTGGTCAACTTAAGTCATATATGAAAGAATTTGAAAAGATACTATCCGCTACAGGTGTTAACAAACCACATTATTGGAATATATAACGCAATTGACAAGGAAAAACAAAATAGTTAAGAGTGGTTATTGAAAGTATAGTTGATATACGCTAGTTATGTCTTCATATTATAATTTAAATTCTATAATATCAGAAACAAACATTCTAGAACATGAGAAGCAGTAATGCAAATACTACATGTTCAGTATAAATGTAAGATGGTAAACATTTTCAAACACTTCTTAAACTTGGTTGTGATTAATGAATCATTTGTATGTAAAAACTAATGTAAAAACTAATGTAAAAACTAATGAAACTATTTGTCAGTATTAGTGATTCAAATTATTTAAGGACAATGGACATATATGTTAGGAGTTGTTACTGTATAAATATAAGCCAATTCTGAATGAAAATACTCGTGATCATACGTTAACTATCTCCTCGTCTTTCCAAACAGTAGAATGTAATGAAGGAAATATGGTGTATATTTTAAAAGCGGGTCGAGAAACCGCCTAAAGGCACCCTCCTTGGCTGAAAATATAAGTAGTAAAATTTGTTGAGAAAACAACAGTAAATAGTGAAATAATCAATACTTAAAAAGTGATAAGTAGCTTCGATTTATATCGGCAATGTAAACATGGGCCAAATAAGTTTTAATGTATTTTTCACAATGCATTTTGAAAAAAATATGATACAGGTACAAACTATTATACATACATACATACATACATATATATATATATATATATATATATATATATATTATATATATATATATATATATATATATATATATATACATATATATATATATATTATATATATATATATATATATATATATATATATACGTACATACATGATGCATACATACATAACTATAAAAACAGAAACAAATACTCATACAGACCAATACATACACAATTGTATAGTGGAAAGTATAAAAATTTTGTTTCTGTCGAAACATATTACATATATTATGTATAAATTCACTAACATGACATTAGACACTTACACACCAATATACAAACAATTATACAGATGAAAATATAAATATATAGTTTGTATCTAAATACATATTACGTATACTATGTATAAAATATTCGCTACATACTTTAATTTGTATTCACTTATTGTATTGAATGGAAGTTGAGGTGTTGACGTAGTTGTCAATATATATATATATATAATTATTCTTGTCTGCCATACACACACATTCACATACAAGCTCACTCACACATGCTGACAATGGCGCTCTGTCGTATTCGAAGATAGCGACTTGACTACAGGCTATTATATTGCATAGTAAAATCGCAGGAGTCGTCTTTAAAAATCGACTTCCTAAGGGGATGTTATATGGACGTATCTTTCTGTTTCAATAATGATTTATATTAAAGGGGAGGTTTAGAAATATAAGATAATTCACAAAGGACGACATTTTGTAATAGCTGAAAGATGTGAATGCTTTAAACCAGCAAGCACACACTACCCTGCTAATTACTTTAGGTTATTAAGTTCTTCTATTTAGGAAATAATCAGTGGTATCAGAGGCGAAAGTTTCCAACATTCTAACCCAGGAGTTATTTATAGATCATATTGAAGAAGAAAGATTTATCTTAGGAGAAATCTAATTTTAAAAATATCTAAAAGTTATTTATTATATACTACAGCGTCACATGACGGGTAACTTTGGAACTTCGGCAGTATATTTTGTCACTGTGGGCAATAGGAAATATATCTTTAAACTTTTAATTGTTTCAGTCATTTGATGCAGCCATGCCGGTGCATTTGCCGTGTAGAATGTTTTAAAGCCTGGTACTTATTCTACCGGATCCTTTTGCCTGACCGCTATGTTACGGGGTCGTAAAAAAGCAAACAGCAGTTGTCAAGTGGTGGTGAGGAATAAGCACAGATGCATAGACACATACACACAGAAGCACAAACACACACACACACACACACAAGGACATTCATACCTACATGGTTGTCACATTAGAGCAGGGGTTCCCATCCATATTTCGCTGTAGAACACCAAAATAAGTAATTTTTTTCCTGTGGACCACCTCAAATTTTAAAATTATTATAAAAGAACTACTATTCATAACTATTAGTATGATTTTAACTTTGTAATGAAAGTTCCTTTTTCATTGTTGTAAGGGACATCACAGAGAACAAATAACCGAGAACACCAACAACAAAACCAATTTGCAAATGCACATGATTCTCAAGAATGCTTTATTTGAAAGAATCGAATAGAAAAGGTTAGTGTGTCGTAGAAAACACCCCATTTTATTAAGAAAAAAAAGCTGTACAGTTAAAATATAACAATGTGAAGGGTAAATTCAAAGAATGTGAGAAAAATCCATTCATTTTGGGATAGAATGACTTTCTCAGATGAATCCAGATTTGCATTACTTTCAGACAGTAGACGTGTTTGGGTCTGGAAGCTTCCCAATCAAGAATTTGATTTGAAACGACCCCAATCAACTGTGAAACATGGCGGTATCTCTGTAATAGCATGAGGAGCTGTCACTAGTAATGGATCGTTCTGTGCTGATCGAATGTGTTGGAATCATAAACTCTGAAAAATACATCGAAATACTTAAGCAAGGATTACTTCCGATGTATTCACACGAAAAATGAGATTTTATTCATGCAAGATGGGGCTCCATGCCACACAGCGAAAAGGAATCAATAATGGCTGACTGAAAATGGGATCAAAAAGCTTCCTTGGCCGAGCCAATCTCCTGACATGAACCCAATTGAAAATCTTTGGAGTATACTAGATAGAACTATACGAAAAACTTGACAGAAACATAAACCTAAAGATCAATTGTTTCGACTGTTGCGTGAAGAGTGGGCAGAAATTCGACAAGAGACAATCACAAAGCTCATCAGTTCAATGCCAAAAAGAGTTTCTGAATTAAAAACTGCAAAGGGAATGTCAATTAAATACTAAAGTATGTAGTCCTATCTATTGATTACATTTCAATTGTTCGCTCTGCGTATTAAATAAAAGATGTTGAAAATTAAAGGTGTCTATTTACTTCCTACATGTGTATGTGCGTGTGTGTGTGTGTGTGTCTCTCTATCTCTCTCTCTCTCTCTCTATATATATATATATATATATGTATGTATGTATGCATGTATGCATGTATGCATGTATGTATGTATGTATGTAACCATGCACACGTATATATACATATAGATAGATAGGTAGGTAGATAGATAGATAATGTATAGAAAGATGCAGGCATAGAATATATACGCTTTTTTAAGTAGCATTTTTTCTGCACAAACAAACCTAACACTAATACTGGCAAACACTTGTTTTCTATATGTCAGTTGTCAGAGTTTGTAGCAACAGAAAGATAAAAAGAAGGAATGATGTGGAAGGAAATCGAAGAAAACATTCGAGGAGATTAGGCTAATACAGGTAATCATCGCATTCTTGACCTCCATACAAAATACATACATACTACACCGGGCAGCATGTTAGTTTGTGTAAACATACACACATACATATACATACATACATATATATATATATATATATATATATATATATATATATATATATACATATACATACATATATGTATATATGTGTATATATATATATGTATATATATATATATATATTATATATATATATATATATATTTATATTCATGCATGTATATACATGTGTGCGGTTGAATATGCAAGAAGTTTGAAACAGAATCTTTACAAAAAAAGTTTTCTTGCAGACGAATATAAAGAAAGAAAAATTAGTTTCTTTATTCTGTTTGAATATTTCTCTAAAACGTTCTTCGTTAGAATAATGAGTCAGCCACCCTATTATGTTTGTCAAATCCACTTTATATCCTACAACGTCTGAAGAATGATTCTATGTATATCGTTACTATCGAGTTTTAAATAACAAAACAGAACAATGGTGAAAGACGTAAAAATAAATAAAATTAAGAATAGTGTATTAAAACGACATTAGACGTTTATTGCAACACTTGCCTATACAATATATGCTCGACTAGATAAAAAATATAGATATAAAAAATGGACCTCCGTCGGTGTCAGCCATGATGATTCAGTTGTGTGGTCAACTGAATTGCTCTTTGTTGCTCATTGAGCTAATGTTTTTAATTGCCCTCTCTCTAATTACTCTTTCACTTGTTTTAGTCATTTGACTGTGGCCGTGCTGGAGCACCGCCTTTAGTCAAGCAAATCGACCCCAGAATTATTCTTTTTTAAGCCTAGTACTTATTCTATCGGTCTCTTTTGCCGAACCGCTAAGTTACGGGGACGTAAACACACCAGCATCGGTTGTCGAGCGATGTTGGGGGTAAACACAGACACACAAACGTATACACAGACATACACAGACACACGCACACACACACATATATATATATATATACGACGGGCTTCTTTCAGATTCCGTCTACCAAATCCACTCACAAAGCTTTGGTCGGCCCGAGGTTATAGTAGAATATACTTGCCCAAGGTGCTACGCTGTGGGATTGAACCCGGAACCATGTGGTTGGTAAGCAAGCTACTTACCACAAATTCACTCCTACGCCTATATAATTGATTGAGTATTCTACAGATATGACTAAACCTTAACGTAATCTTCAGACAGGATCAATATGATATGGTGCGTGATGAGGTATGTGACAATGTATGTGACGCAGCGATTAACAAGGTGTTTGTAAGTATGTAGTAAGGTGTGTGACGTAGTTTGTGAGACAGTGCGTGGTACAATATGTAAAACTATGTGACGAGGTGCGACATAATGAACAACACGTTGTATAGCCCAGTGTGTAGCAAAATGTGACACGGTGTGCAACAAGCTGTGTTACCCTGTGTGTGAAAAGATGCGTAGCATTATGTTTAACAAGATGTGTGAAGGGATATGTGACACGGTGTATAACAAGATCTATGACAATGTACTTGATAATGTATATGACAAGGAATGTGATATGTTGTGCCACAAGGTCTGTTACACAGTTTCTAACAGGTGTGACAAGGTGCCTCATAACGTGTGCAATAGGGTTTGAGACGCAGTATGTGACACTTTGTAACAAAGTGTTTGATAAGCTCCATGGTGCGGTGGATGTCACACAGTGTGTCACATGGCGTAGGACAGTGTGTGTAATAAAGTATATGTGACAGAGTGTGCAGCGAAGTGAGTGACACGAAGAGTGATGCGTCCGTAACTCGGTGAGACAAGGTAAATGATACGATGTTTAACACGTTAGGTGGCAGTAGGAATGACACACAGTTTCTCTTTTACCATGGTTGGATTGACCCACAGAAAATGGTAAAAGATACAGGCTTAAGAAGCGATGCAATGGGATGGAAGGAAGGCGTTTGGCGAATGAAATGCGAACTTATTAAGCGTACGCCCATGCTGCATCAAAGAAGAAACATATGGATCGTTGAATATACATCCTGGGTGAAAATGAGATGAAAGGTATCACAATGTAGGGAGAGAAACGATTCTGCCAGCTCACCGCTTTCTTTCAGCCGTTTCAGGAGACGGGTAAGTCGATTACATCGACCCTCGTACTTTACCGTTTATTTTATCAAGTTACCGCTGAGCATTTTGTCCGACGTGCCACCGATTCTTTCAGCTCACCACGTGATTTATCTATTTCATCAAAATTCAATAAAGGTCAATTTTGCTTTTAATCTATCGGTAATTGATTAAAATAGGTATAAAACTTTCTCAACAAGGACTTAATTCAATGCGTTATTACAATGATTATGATAGAGAGTAGGCAGTCATCTGCACGCCAAGCAAAATGTTTGGCGGTATTTCCTCCTTTTTGTACTTTCTCAGTTCAAATTCCGCCAAGGTCTACTTTGCTGTAATAATCTCAGGGTCGATAAAATAAATATCAGTTAAGCACTGGGATCGATGTAATCGACTAGTTCTCTCCCTAAATTTCTGGCTTTGTGCCTATATTAGAGAGGATTATTATATTGGAAAACGAAATATGGAGGTAATTTCTAAGAAAATAATCCATATTATTGGCTTTGGTAATGGTAGTAGAGATATCACTGGCACTATAATACCTGGCGAGGTGTCTTTAATTATTTCATTACTATATTAGAATATTATCAATTATCTGTATTGGTATAAAATCTTAGTAGCCTCAGGACTCTTTCGTTTTTTCATTCCTTTCTAAAATATTTAAAATGAAAAACCAGTAAAATATTGGCCTTTCACCATTTGTTTGATTCAAACGTTTCAACTAAAGATATTGAGCTAGTGGTTTAGCAAAGGCGTCAATATTATCAGCTTCTATTTCCTTTCTTTCGTGTTGTTCAGTAGTTACTTCTCTGTTTTTGAATGAATAGACTTCATCTGAGCACGACATGGGGAAGTATCAAAGTTGGATTATATGCTTATCAATGTCACATATAAATCATTCGATCTCGTCCATGAATATATATGAAGCATTCTCAGTGAGTTTGATCATTCAGAGTTGCAATATAGCTTGGATTCTTACTCGAGAAAATGGTATTGTCAAATTTCAATCTAACGGCTGTCTTCTTTTTCGCCAAACATTTAATTACATCGAACGCTGTAGAATATAGAAATTCTGTCGGCGAGCTAATTCATGCTTCTTCAAGTGCTTATACTTGTGCACATACACAATCTCTCTCTTTCTTTCTCTCTTTATCCCTCTCCCTCCCTCTTTCCACGTTTTTTACACATACACTTACACACGTGCATGTACATAGACGATATGTATATACACATACATTATATGTAAGTGTGTTCACACACACACACACACACACACACACACATATATATATATATATATATATATATATATATATATATATATATATATATATATATGTGAGAGAGAAGGAGAGAGCGAGAGAGAAAGAGAGAGAGAAGCTCCCTTCGGTCATAAATGACCATAGAAATGTGTTGAGGTACAAGTATATATATATATATTTATGTGTGTGTGTGTGTCAACCGAAATTAACGTGGATGTTGTATTAGAACATCGAATACTGTTGAGAGACGAGAACCGTCTGCTACAGACATCAAAACTTCTACATCACCTGATTTATCCCTACATAGACTCTTCATGGACAGACGTCCAGTAGAGACATAACATCCGAAAGTCACTGTCAGCGATATATAGAATTTCAGTGTCCCTTCAGGCGTTACCTTTCTAGCTTTATATGAATCCACTTGCGTCATTATATTCAAGCCATGTGGTATTAGCTTTGAGTCTCTACATTTACACAGGAAAGTTATATGCTTTGAAGCTAGTTTTTGATGGAGTTTCTCCATATGTCTCCATTGAAGTCTAATGTCGGCTCTGTACCGATTAGATAATACAGTTCTATATTATCTCATATATTGTGAGTAAAGGAGCGAACCACTCCCCTACAGATTGGCAAGACAAGTATGACATGGTTTCTGTGGTACTGGATGCTTACCTGCTAGAGACGAAGGGTAAAGACCCAGAAACCATGGTCTACTGGTGTTGCCAAGCTGAAGGTGAGTGGTTCACTACAAAAAATGTTTTTCTGGTATTAAAATGTAGTAACATAGCTTTGTATAGACAGCCAAGTTTTAGTGGCAAAAAATGGTACTATACATGTGTTTGTGTGTGTGTGTGTGTGTGTGTGTGTGCGTGCGTGTGTCTGTGTCTGTGTGTGCCTGTGTTTGTGAGCATGTGTGTGTGGGTATATTCATATCCAGTGAAAGTGCATGGCTCAGTGGTTAGAGCGTCGAGCTCACAATCATGAGGTAGTGAGTTCGATTCCCGGACCGGGCTCTGTGTTGTGTTGAGAGAGAGAGAGAAAGACAGACAGACAGACAGACAGACAAAGAAAGAGAGAGGCTGCATAAGATATTTGAGGACAGATTTATGTTTATAAAAAAAACCCAGATATATAATAAGAGATAATAACTTTATCAAAAAATGCTATGAAGATAAAAATAAACCTTTTCTATATTGTTATTCAATAAAGCCACCTTCATCTTCAACAACTGCTTCTATGTGAGATCTAAATCAACAACATGCTCGAAGCAAGTGGTCTTGGTTCATTTTGGATATTACTCTGACTGTGGCAGCTTTCAAAGTATCTTTGGTGATATGGGCGTGTTCATTAACCACTCTCTCAGCAACACTCCACATGTAATAGTCCAATGGATTGCGATCTGGAGAACCAGAAGCCCAAATTTTATGGGTTATGTGATCATGAAAATTTTCAGCCATTCATTCTTGTGTTACTAGAGCCATCTGTGATAGTGCAGAGTCTTACTTAAAACACACATTGCCTTCCATTGCATGCACTGTCTATCCATGGCTAAACAATTATTTCTAGGATCGCAATGTAGGCAGCAGAGTTAACTCTAAGGCCTTGTGGAAAGAAGTAAGGACGCATCACATGTCCTTCATTGCTGACTACTCCTAAAACCATGACAGTTGCAGGAAATTTTTATGCATAACACATGGAAATTCAGAAGGGTCTCCACATAACCATCTGTCATTTCTTCTGTTAACGTTTTGATCTTGGTCGAAGTCTGAGAAAAACCAAATCAAACTTTCTGCTGGATTTTTCAGTTTGTTTAAGAGTCTTTTAGATCTGTTGTAGTGATTTTCTTTTGCTTTTTCTGACAAATTGACCTTTTCTCATCATATAAGACTTATACCAAATGTCTTTGATGAAAACATTTCTGACTGTTTCTTCTGACACATGTACACATGGAGATGTTTTGAAATTAATCTTATGAACTTTCTTGATCTATTGATCTTTCTGGATAAATTCAGCTGTTCTGGTGATTTCAGAGCGTTTAGAATGCTTTTCCTACTTTGATACAGGTGAGATATCTCCATCTTCAGTCTGTAGCTCATTTTAAATATCGAGATATTTCTAAATCGCTATGTTCAGCCTTTATAACCAAAATAACAGCATGCTTCTTCATTTCTTGAGTAAACTGTCTGGCGTTACAATTTTCTAAAATAAAGATTATACCGAGTTAGCCAAAAATGCAGCAATGACCCCCAAAAAGCTATGTCCTCAAATACCATATGCAGCCTGTGTGTGTGTGCGTGCGTGTGTATAGATAGATAGATAGATAGATAGATAGATAGATAGATAGATAGATAGATAGATAGATAGATAGAAAGATAGATAAATAGATAGATAGATAGAAAGATATATATATATATATATATATACATATATCTGCCTATGTATAAACATAAACATAAATATCCAAGTATTTATACATAAATATATGTATATGTGTGTGTGTGTGTGTATGTAAATAAGTAAGATTATTTAAATATAAAGACATATTTTTGTATTATAATTATTCTTTATCTCAAGAGTTTCTTATAGGTAATTCTTTACATGCCTATCTAACATGTAAATCTTTGTGATTCTTATTAGCAAATGGAACACGTGTAATGAAGAATAATACCAAAAGATTTCCAATTTCGTATTTTATTATAAGTCATAGGTATATTTATGAACACACAGAAACAGGCATGAAACTATCTACAATCATTTAGACACCTTCCTCTGACCCAGGAAAGGCAGCTGAAAGATGGCAGGAGTTTTGTATGCATGTTTGTGTATGTGCGTATGTAGGTGCATTTATGCGTATATTTATGTGTATCTATATGTAAATCTATTTGTGTCAACCTATGAATACATATAACCTTTATTCAATATGCCGTATGCTCTATTTTCTTTCGCTTTTTAGACATAAATTTGCGCATTGAATACATACATAGATACATGCATATTACATATACATACATACACACTCACACGCACATACACTCATTCACACACACACACACACACACACATATACACACACACACACACACACACATATATATATATATATAACACATACACATATGAATTGCCGTGTGTATGTGTATGGGTCAGTGTGTGACCTAGCATAAAGAAGAATACGATGACAGCTTGGCTTGTCCATATATCTGTGCCATAATGCAGTTCATCAAATGTCAAACTATATAAATGTCTGGTGAAAAGGAAGACATGCGTTAGATTAACATAAAGCACGAATTCAAATTATAATGCAACTTCTATTGAAGAAAGTTGCTATCAATACTTCATAGAAATGCATGGGATGTCAATGAATGATTTGTAAGTGACAGTGGTAAGTATAAAATAATCCAACTTTGATAGTTCTGCACGTCGTAATCCACATGAAGGAGCCTTGATTCATGCCAAGAGAAACAGAATAAGAATAAATAAAAGCTGCAGAACACGAAAGAAAGCGAACAGCAACTAGAGACGTTTTTTCTTGAACGAGAAGTGCAATATAATTAGTCGAAATAGTAGAATCATATATTGAATACGGAAAGGGACTGATTAGAACATAATGATATAGTTAAAGGAAACTCGGATAATTTTCCTTTCTTACCTCATTGGTTTAGAAATCTATACTAATTCTTGCGATATATTTAATATCGATTTCTATCGATAATATGTCCAATACAACAATAATCGATGGTATAAAATCTAGGTAGAGTACTTCGTGAATCTATCTGAGGCTGATTAAAACAATATTTTAATCAAACTCACGTAGGTTCAATTGCGTACGCAAAGTATATTTCAACACGGCAAACTTTTGGTAATGCTAATGTCTCAATACCAGTGTATCTTAGGTCAATGAATTCATTGTTGTGAATATATATCGTTTGAAAGATGGTTTTCTCTGAAAACTGAATTTAATAGAGATTTACGTATTCTCGTTCAAATCTGCAGGAATATATTAAAAATAAATATGCACATCGTTTTCTTTCCTGCTGTTGTCGGAGCACTTGAAAATTTATTAAACATAAGCTTATATTCAATTTCATTGGTAAGGACCGATGTGTATTATAAGTGACATTATCATTCTACTATTCATAGCTGTAATATATTCTACTATTTCATAGCTGTAATATAGTTGATTGTTCATGAAAATGAAATGCAATGTTGATTTTGATGGATTTGATAGTAGGACCTTATCGGGCATAATCTAAATTAAGTCAAACCTCCGAGAATCTGCCGCTATGCGATTCCAAATCTGTAAACCAGTTGTTTTTCAACCTAGGAAGTAGCGCACACCTAGAAACATTATGAACTCACAATTGTATGGAAAATAATACCAAGTGACACTATCAAGGGTTTTGAATGATTAGAGGAGTCGTAGGTTTGTTTGTTCTATTTTTAAGAAATAAAATATTCACGCAAGACAAAATTGTTGCGTATTAAACATATTTCCCAGAGAACATTTGATTATAATTGTTTGGAATATTGTTTTCAGTGATATCAAATAGCCCCAGGTGTGAATTGAACTGAAAATTTGAAACTCCAGCGTTCATAATACAATTATCACAAATCAATTGAGTTGTGATACTCTCAGAAATCGATATCATTGGAACTGATAGTGTTAGTAGAATTGTATTCCAAAATATTTTTTAGTATATATATATATATATAAGTTAGGCGGCTATCTGACAGAATCGTTAGTACGCCGCAAGAAATGCCTGACACTTCTACCATCTTCACGTGCTGAGTTCAAATTCCACCGACGTCGATTTTTGCATTCAATCCTTTCAGGATCGATATGATCGACTTAAGCCCTCCCTTGAAATTTCTGGCCTTGTGCCAATATGTTATATTTTATCCCGTATTCTTTTCCATTCAAATACATCCATTTGGATTTCTTCTAAGTTTACTGATAGATATATAAATATATATCTATCAGTAAACCTATAAAAAAATATAGGTAAAATACTGAAATGTGTGGATATTTTTTATACAATATAGTTGTAACTAAATATAATGAACATGCAGCTCATGGTTGAAATAAATAGTTGTAGTTCCGTTTGCTTACTTACGTACCGTCCAACCATTATCTTTCACTTCCATAATTTAAGTTATTTCTCTTGATATGATGTATAGAAATACGAAGTTGCAATATTTTCATAATTTTTCCTAATACTTATGCAGCTCTAGGTCTTATACGCGTAATTTTCTCGGTGAATTTGTTTATTGTCAGTTGGAAAATATTGATGTCAAATTTAATTCGGACGCCTGGCTTTAAGCTATAAGCTGTGAAGTAATTAAGTATTTTGAGATATGATGACAGGTTCTATGGAGAAGAAATCATCAGTTGGTGCGAAGCATGTATGCATATATATATAATATATATATATATAAGTTAGGCGGCTATCTGACAGAATCGTTAGTACGCCGCAAGAAATGCCTGACACTTCTACCATCTTCACGTGCTGAGTTCAAATTCCACCGACGTCGATTTTTGCATTCAATCCTTTCAGGATCGATATGATCGACTTAAGCCCTCCCTTGAAATTTCTGGCCTTGTGCCAATATGTTATATTTTATCCCGTATTCTTTTCCATTCAAATACATCCATTTGGATTTCTTCTAAGTTTACTGATAGATATATAAATATATATCTATCAGTAAACCTATAAAAAAATATAGGTAAAATACTGAAATGTGTGGATATTTTTTATACAATATAGTTGTAACTAAATATAATGAACATGCAGCTCATGGTTGAAATAAATAGTTGTAGTTCCGTTTGCTTACTTACGTACCGTCCAACCATTATCTTTCACTTCCATAATTTAAGTTATTTCTCTTGATATGATGTATAGAAATACGAAGTTGCAATATTTTCATAATTTTTCCTTAATACTTATGCAGCTCTAGGTCTTATACGCGTAATTTTCTCGGTGAATTTGTTTATTGTCAGTTGGAAAATATTGATGTCAAATTTAATTCGGACGCCTGGCTTTAAGCTATAAGCTGTGAAGTAATTAAGTATTTTGAGATATGATGACAGGTTCTATGGAGAAGAAATCATCAGTTGGTGCGAAGCATGTATGCATATATATATATATATATATATATATATATATGTATGTGTGTGTGTGTATAAATGCATATAAATACACATATTTACATATATATGTATATATTTATATACACACACATATACATATATATATATATACATACTTATATATATATATACATGCATAGATAGATACATATATACACCTATATTTGTATATATATACACCTATATTTGTATATATATAAGTATATTAATGCATACTCGCATGTATGTATGTACGTACGTATGTATGTATATATGTATATATGTATGTATGTATGTATGTATGCCTGAATATTTGCATGTGTGTAAGAATATAATTTATCCTCCCTCTTAGGCATTGCGCTACTAATAACTAGTTCTTAGTACTGTACATATCCATACTATACAGTAAGCCATCAGGACAATACAGAGTGTAATATCGATCTCAATCAATGAATGATAAAAGAGCAGGTGTTTCATAATCGCTTGTCTTAGAATACAAGTCTTACTGCAATAAGTTTGCACGCACCCATAGCTATATGTGTGTGCGTGTTTTTTTTTATATTTATGACATTAGTCTGCCATCGTTTTTAACTTGTAAAATTATTGTAAAAACAAGTGAAACCTTATGAGGCATTGTTGATGTTGGAGATATGCTCGATGGTAACACACGAAACTATTTCAATAACTTTCATATCTATTGCCATTTATTATTTGTTTGTTATTTATGTCTTGTACAATATATATTGAAGTAGAATGTGATATTTGGTAGTTATTGCAGCTATATTCTCATCCAATATGTAGATAAATGGTATAGGTTGTTATAGTTTTTTTAAAATTCCCACGAGTATATTTGATCAATCTCTCATAGAAATAAGATTCAATGTTGATTTTGGAGGAGTTGATGTCGAGACTTAATCTTACGTAATATAAATTACGATAATCTGTCGGATTTGCAGTGTCATTCCAATATCCGATAGAATATTTTGTATTTATTCCCGATCTCTGCATCCTGGGTTTATACCTTGCATAGGTCAACTTCGCCTTTCATCCTGCAAAGATACAGAAAAAAAGTACCAGTCCAGTTAATACGAGAGTAGATTCATCTCTTTTTCTCTTTCCCTTTCTCTCTCTCTCTCTTTCTCCTTCTCTCTCTTCCTCTCTTTTTCTTTCTCTCTGTCCCTCCTTTTCGCTTTCTTGTAATATGCAACAATGTTCCTTCAGAATGATCGTGGGTGACAATTCACTGTAATCGTTTCTCTATAGATGAAGAATGGGTAAGCGAGGTACCAAGCAATTTCTCTTCTCGTACAAGCTGCCGAAACAACTCAAAACAGATCAATGTGCAAGTCAGCACAAAATGGCCAAGAAAAATCATGCAATATTTATAATCTGTGATCGATATTTTCTTTTTGTTACTTTGATTAATATCGTTAAATATCAGTGAAATATTGACTAAGAGTTTTCCTTAGTTTATATAATTTCCATAAAATATAGACTGAGAATAGACCAGTATTATCAGCTTCCATTTATTTCTTTTCCTATTGTTCACCAACGCTTATCTCCTTGCTTTTGCATGTATAAACTTACTTCATTTAAACACGACGTGGACTTTCATATTTGGTTTATTTTATATTTGTCATCCTCCCTTACGAATCATTCAATCTCTTCCAAACACAAACATACATTCACACGTACAATATATAGGTATATATATATATATATATATATATATATATCACTCATACACGCACACGCACACATGCACACACATACATAAATAAATGTATCTAAATGTATATATACATATGTATACACAGGACATTAAAAATGAATTCGTTTATTCACAGTTGCAAATGCTGGTGCCAAATTTTAATCTAACGCCTGTCTTTTTTCTGACATGATGACAGACGATATAAAGCACAAGTAATCCGAAGGTGAGCTAGCTGTGATTTCTATGTAGGCTTATGTTTTTATGTTTCTTTGAGCATATATACATTTTTATATACGTATACACACACACACACACATATACATATATATATACACACACACACACACACAATATCTATATGTATATACATATATATACACACACACACACACACATCCATATATATACATACATATTTATTCGCTTATATACATGCACACACATACACATGTATATTTATATGGAAGTCATATATCTACTTCACATGATACATCATAAGTTTTCAACAAAATCTATTCAAACACTTTTGATAAAGTTATAGAGAAGTTGTGTATTATATATCAATTATAACATGTGACTACCGATCCGCCATATAGAGCGCACATCAGAATATAAAACTGAAACTATTCAATATTTTTTAGCGCGTATTGGCATATTTATTTGGTGGTGAGCTAGTAGGACCATTAGAACATCGAACGGAATTCTTAGCAGCATTTCTTCCTAGATTTTAAGTTTTGAGTTCAAATTCCACTGAAGTCAACTTTCTCCTGAATCACTTCTTGATCGTAAAATAACGTATTTCTGAAGTACTGGGATCGATATAACCGATTTATCTTAGCACTCTCAAAATCCCTGGCCCTGAACCTTGTAAGAGACACGGGTCGCGTTCAAGGGGAATGATGGGAGCTTGGTCACTTATGCGACACTTAACCGACCTTATGAGTCTCAGTACCCGAGAAAAAAAGATATCAAGATAATTTAGGCGCAGGCGTGGCTATGTGGTACGAAGCTTTCGTCTCAACCACATGGTTCCGGGTTCATTTCCACTGCGTAGCACATTGAACAAATGTCTTCTACTATAGCACTGGACCACCCAAAGTCTTGTGAGTGGATTTGGTAGATAGAAACTGAAAGAAACCCGTCGTATATATGTATATATTTGTATATATGTGTGTGTTTGTGTCTGTATTTGTTCCTCAACCCATCACTTTTGACAACCAGTCTTAGTTTGTTTATGTCCCCGTGACTTAGAGTTTCAAGAAAAATAAGCCTAGTACAATAGAATACTTACTAGGCTTTAAAAATAAGTACTGGTGGGGTCGATTTTTACGACTAAAACCCTCCAAGATGGTGCTCTAGCATGGCCGCAGTCAAATGACTTAAACAAGTAAACGAAACAAAGACGAATGCTTCAGTTTTTCCCGCGAATGAAGTATTCTAAAGAAGCTTTAGGTTAAATTAATAATGGTTCTATATTTATGAGATAAGGAATTATGTTCATTCAAGAGGATATTAGTCCTCATCTTGTTTGTTGTTAACACAACGTTTCGGATGATATACCTTCCAGCCTTCATCAGGTGTCTTGCGGAAATTTCGAAACCGGGTTCTCATTCCTAAGGTACTTTTCGATGTCATTATTATTATTATTATTATTATTATTATTATTATTATTATTATTTATTATTATTATTATTATTATTATTATTATTATTATTATTATTATTATTATTATTACTGTTATTATTATTATTGTTATTATTATTATTATTGAGTGAGAGAGCAGTGCATGCCATCAAAGTGACACTGGGGTAAAATATACGAAGCCCAATATACCCATCATGACTACCCGTCTGATAAAGGTACACCAGGCACATGCATCACAACCATATGTGCGCGACATGGTGATCTCATATCAAGATAAACAGCACATGACCTTGCAGGTGGGGCCCAGTTAGAATTTTCTTCAGGTTGAGTAGCCCATCCCGCTCAAAAGGTCCCTGAATAAGGATTGTTTAAGGATGTTGAAAGAACCACCCATGTTTCCATAGGTGAACCATTCAAACCCCAAAGAATCCCTCTCAACACATGGCTATGATGCTCCCCCACTACTTCTGCTCGTGATCAGAGATGCACATATCGTCAGCCACTAAGGGACATGCTCAACTGGTAAAGGTCAAACAACTGACAAGCAAATCCGTGGTATTGAGCAGAATATTTGCTGTAGCCCATCTTTTATTATTATTATTATTATTATTATTATATTATTATTATTATTATTATTATTATTATTATTATTATTATTGTTATTATTATTATTATTATATTATTATTATTCAGTAGTTTTATTTTTATAGCGTGCTTTCACTTCACTACCGAGCGCAGCTCTGTGTGCCTTGGGTATGTGCTGTGATTGTTGTGATGCTCTGATGGTTATTGTATGGAAAGTGTTCTGCGTAGGATGTGTGCAGTGCCTAGTAGTGCAATTTTCTGTATGTTATATGTGTTTGTAAGTCCTGGTGTTTTTGTTATGTATTTGTCTGAATATTTTTTTATCATGCCTAATGCACCTACTATGATAGGAATTGTTTCTGTTTTTAGATTCCACATTCTGGTTACCTCTATTTCCAGGTCTTTGTATTTTGAGAGTTTCTCCATTTCTTTTAGAGACACGTTGTCATCTGCCGGTATTGATACATCATTTTTTTTCTTCATGATCTCTGACAACTATATCTGGTCTGTTGGCCTTAATTTCTCTAATGATAAATTATTATTATTGTTATTATTATTATTATTATTATTATTATTATTATTATTATTATTATTATTGTTATTATTATTATTATTATGTCTTTTCCTTCTTTCTTCAAATTTTCTTCCGTTTCTCGCCGAGTGTTTTCCATACACCTAGGGCAGAGAAGGGCATTGTATGCCTTCCCAGATTACACGCGCAAATTCACAGATAAAATATGTATTTAAAAATTAATAAATAAATAAATTCATGGATGAATGTTATTTTCACAGTGATAGTGCTCTTCTCAGTACATGAGCCGTTCCAGTTAATACGATTTTTTGCACTTCCTGTAGGGATGGTAAGCCTGGAATCATTTTCAAATAGGTTTCAGTGCCTTTTTTCTTATCATTCCTAGAGATCCTACAATCACTGGTACTGTAGTCGCCTTGAGATGCCACATTTTTTTCAATTTCCATTAGCAGGTCTTTATATTTACTAATCTTGTCAAATTCTTTCGCCGCTATATTGTGATCACAGGGAATACTCATGTCAATTAATAAACACATCCTTTTTGTCTAATCTTTTAAAATGATATCCGGTTTATTGGCTTTTATACTCCTGTCGGTCTGTACGGGGAAGTCCCATAGAATCGACACATTTTCTCCCTCAGTCACAGCTTTAGGATGATGTTTATACCATTTGTTAGCGGTTTTGATTTTATAATGCCGACATATTGTCCAGTGTAAATACTGGCCGATTCTGTCATGTCTTGCTTTATATTTTGCAGGTGCTAAGACTCTACTCCCTGAGATTAGGTGGTCTATTGATTCAATCTCATCGTTACAGAATCGGCATTTTGGG
>NC_043000.1:94584403-94594403 GCF_006345805.1 Octopus sinensis
CAAAATGTGGGAGGAGTTAGGAATCTAAATCGAAGGGGACAGACACTCACACAACTAGAGTTTTATATATATAGATATAAAGAGAGAGAGACAGACAGATAGAGAGAGAGACATATATGCATACACACATACGAACATACATATAGACATATATACATATAGATGTGTGTGTGTGTGGTGTGTGTGTGTGTGTGTGTGTGTGTGTGTGTGTGTGTTTGCGTGCGTGTGTGCATATGGTTTCCAAATGTGCATGTAACAAACCATATCTGAAAAACTAGGTAATTTCGTTCGATATCCATCAATTTGTTCATTTAGCAGCAGATTACAGTTTTGTATGACGACTATATTTTTTCTGCATTGTGAAAATAAATATCCAACATAATACTAAGTATTAGGCCACAAATTTATAAAGGGCTTGTATTGTCTATTGTAGTACTCTAATTGCATACCTAGCATTTATATTCGCGATCCAGGAAGTATGAAATATAAAGTCGACTTTGGTAAAATCTCTGGATTTAGTCTTACATAACTGAAAGAAATCGCTGAGATTATATTTCAACAATCTGTCGCCACACTGTTCTTGCTATTCATACTATTCCTGTACAGACATAGTCAACATTTTCTGCTTCACAGAGACAGATGGAGATGGCAAGAATCTTAGAATGCCATATAACAAGGTATTATAGCAGGACGTTTGTTATCCAACGAGTTTGCATTGAATTCAAAATCTGGTAGGATTAACTTTATTTTCAAGCCATTCTGAAGTTCATGAAATTCGTATTAAAGTTATAGAAGGTTTTGTGGAATCAATTATCCTATCTTACATAAAACTTGGTGAAAGAAATCGATATTTATGGTATTGCTGGGGTTGGTGGGGAAAGAGAGAAACAGAAAGAGAGAGTAGACTCACTTGTACCATGAGGTAATGTACTTCGGTTTCTTTTCTTTTTGTGTTTTAGAATCTTTTTAATTTGCTTTCGGCATTGTATTAATACATCCGATAATCTTTAGGCTGGGCGGTTCCAGTAGAATATCGTCTTGGATCTTCGAGAAGAGATTGCTAATTCTTCATTTAGATCGTCTATTTCTGAAGTTGCGCCGTGAGTGATTCCTCATGTCCCTTGTTACAGTGTAGTGACAAAGACAGAAGGGCAGTAGTAGTAGTAGTAGTAGTAGTAGTAGTAGTAGTAGTAGTAAGAGTGGGAGTGGTGGACGGAGGAGGAGGAGGTGGCGGAGGAGGAGAAGGTGGTGGAAGAGCTGGAGAACGAGGAGGCGGCGGTGGTGGCGGTGGTGGGGGGGAGGAGGAGGAGGAGAAGAAGATGACGAAGAAGAACACGAAGAAAAGAAGAAGAAATGTCTCAACATTTCAATTTGTTCTGTTATTTGTTCCAAAATATTTTCATTTTTACCTCTTTCAGATTCACTTCATATATATCAAGAACAATATTAGTTTTTCTCCTTTATCAAGTGGATGAAAGGAATACCAGTAAAGAATTGGTTCTAGCCTATTTTTACTATTACATACAATCAGTTTCTATTCAGGGTGCAAGTCGATTCCATCCGCGCCAGTATACAACTGGTACTTATTTTATTAACCCTGAAAGAATGAAAATTAAAGTCGACCTCAGAGGAATTTGAACACTGAAGTAAAGGTGGACGAAATACTGCTAAGCATTTTGCTCGGCATTTTGCTCTGCCTGTTCACTGCCTTCAGTTTATGAATATTAACAACGTGTATTTATTCTGTCTTTACTTTCGGAGTTCAAATTCCGCCGATGTCGACTTTGCCTTTCATCCTTTCGGCGTCGATAAATTGAGTACCTGTTAGGTACAGGGGTCGATCTAATCGACTGGCCTCTTCCCCAAAATTTCAGGCATTGTACCTTGAGTAGAAAATAATATTAACAACGTTTATCTCTGCTTCTGCGTGAATCAACTTACTTCAGTCGAACACAACGAAGAATGAAAATGTAATTTCATATCATTCTCCGACATTTGCACATCATACAGTCTAGTCCATACACAAATGCGGAATATTCTTAGTAAACTCATTTATTCACAGCTGGAATACACGACGAAGTCTCGCTTAAGAACATTCAGTTATCAGATGGTAATCTAACGTCAAAATAGCCAGCCATTTAATTATTTTGACATTTAATTAGAGTCGTATATATTCTGATGGTGATGTGACTTGCTTAAGTCAGCACAAACATTCATTAATAGGTATAAAAATATATATGTATACAATCAATAATATATCTCTGAACGAGATGTAAACAGTAACTGCTCGACAACGTAAAGTATACTAGCCATCTCAATATGGCTAACCACTAAGGGTGGGTGTTACTGTAGCTTTTAGCCCCAGGAAATCATCGTCTCCAGCTGGCTTTAGGCATACTTTCTGTGCCCTTATGGTATTTGCAAAGGGAGGTTATCCCTCTCTCGTCAACCTAAGTGATACGCACGGACTGCAGTTTCTAGATATTTGCCTGTCAGTTATACCTGCATACATGTATGTATATATGTATGTATATTTATACATACATACATGTCCACATATATAGACAGGCTAGTATTGATATACTAGTGATACACCGAAAGTAATCCAAAAGTGCGAATAAATTTCTTTTCTATTTTAAACATGGGTCATTGATGCTGCAGATGTAAGTAAAATAACTTTTCCTTCATATAAAAGTACTACCCAACACAGCCTCCATCACAAGCGATGTATTTACACCCTCGTTGAAATCAGCTTCCGATTACTCTTTGAAATTGTCTGCATTGTCCACGGCCTGTTAACGATTCTGTCAGCTCGCCGCCTTAAGTTGTAAAATACATTAAAAGTATATTTTACTTAATGCAAACATTATCTAATATAGAATTCTATACAATGTTCAGGCTGGATAAATATGTTTATTATATCAAGTTAACATATTACTTCGTATTTCGATCCAGGCTGATCTGGGCTGGTCTGGGCTGTTCATGACAGTAGTAAACAACCCCACCCTGAGTGAAACTGTCAGCTTTTGATATAATGAGCACACACACACACACATACACACACACAATTGCGATCACGCACGCACTCATACAATCAATGATTAGAAGAAAGCAATCAGCGTGTAATCACAAAGTAAAACAGAGGAACTCAATACAATTATGGAATGGATATGTATTAAGCCGTACAAGCATAGTAGATTAGCCATTTGTCAAGTACTATATGATATTGATACGGATTTTACGAATGGTACACGTGTAACAGTATATATATGAATCTCAGAGCTTTGTGTCATGTACTCAAAAATGTGAGGTCGTTTCTGTTTTGTTATTTTCTTAAGTGATAGCGTGCCTTTCTTGTGGTATAGACAATTATATCTAACTATACCAGGATACATTCTGAGTGAATATTAGAATAGCCTTTAGAACCAATTTTTTCTTGTGTATTTTTTGTTTTGTTTTGTTTTTGATGACAAAATATTAGCTTTTCGCTCCAATGATGCATAGTGTGCTTCATTGGACTCTGTTCAGTTGCATAGACTGCAATTTTGATTTTCCGACCCATGCTTTTTCTCGACAAAGTGTCTCTTCTCTTCTATGTCTAAATGAAGTGGTAATATTAGCATTACTTCTTGAATTGTCCTTCGGTCAATTTTCAGTCAATTGTCCTTCGATATATTTTTCTCCTTGACCGTTGTTCTGTTGTTTTTAAAGCTTATTTATGTTTCATATACAGTATATATTAACCTATTATATAATTCAATATGTAATGACACAAATACACAGATATATATATATATATATATAAGAATGAATGTTTTTATATATAATGAACGTGAAATACAGGAAGGGACGAACACGGAACACAGCAAATCATTCGAAGCCTTCAATCTTCAGTCAGACACCGAATCATCATAGCAAATTTCGGCTGTTCAATTCTGATATTTGCTCCAACTCGGCCAGCCCCAAGAAAAAAAACTAAGCTGTAAGCATTAGATTTCTTGGTAGAAGACAGGAATGTGAACGCACAAGACGGATGTGAATACAAGAGACGAAAACGAAATTGAAAACAGTAATGAAAAAACAAAACATATATAACGGTAGTTGTCATACGACTTAGACCAAATGGAGACAAAACAACAACAACATAGCAGCTGGCGTAGAAATAATTACCGTTTCGGTAGCGGGGACACATGTTGGTCGAGATACGAAGGCCAACAGAATGGTTGAAGAAGCAGCAGGTCGCAGGAGAGAGAGAAAGAGAGACAGAGAGAGAGGAATCAAAGAGGTGGAAGGCAGGGGACAGAATCAGTGACCAAGAGAGAAGGAGAAAGAAGGATTAAGGAGGATGGGAGGAAGAGAGGGGAAGAATCGGAGGGCGCCAAAAAGTTTGGTGAAGTAGCAATGGCGGGTAGTAAAAGACAGTGTGTATAGAAGTCGTGCAGGGTTTAAAATTGGACAAACAAATATATATATAATATATTATATATAGTATATATATATATATTATATATATATATATAGATATATATATACATTATATAATATTATATCTATATATATATATATCTATATATATATGTGTGTATATACATATATATATACTATATATATATATATATATTATATATATAATATATATATGTATATATATTTGCATATATATATATATGTATATATATATATTATATATATATATATATATATATATATATATATATATTATATTATATATAATATATATATATATCAACTAGCAGAGATTCCCGGCATACCTAGGGATTAAAGTGAAATAGTTTGTATATATATATATATATTACAGTTATGTCGAAACACTTGGTATGGAAAGTGCAGCATTGACGACAAACCATTTATGGAGTAAAAGATGGGTTAATTCGACTAAGCGACATGTTATGCGAAGTGGAGGTGTATGTGATTTTTGAACGCACTGAAAAGCTGTCTGTGGATATACTCACCTTTGCGGCAGTCGAATGATTGTAGGTATAATGCAGACCTTTTACGTAAATGGGTACACTCTAGAAAGGGGCTGCAATGGGAGACAGCAACGGGGAAATGAACTGTTGAAACGTTGCAGAAGGTGAAGGGTTGACATTGAATTGCTGGTATGGCTGTTGAATAAGAAACATAAACTGAGTCACAAGAGAATATGTAGTAATGAATTACTTGAAAAAATAAGGCATAATGGCTTACCGCGTGGTTGGTAGGAGTAACTGGAAAATATGCTATGATATTCAAGTGAAATAGTTGAAACTACACCTTTGTAAATTTACTATTGTCATTAACTAATAATCAATATTAGGAACGTGTAAAGCGACAAGCTGACGGATTCGTTAATTTGCCGGGCAAAAATGCTTAGCGTCTTAGCGTTCTGAGTTCAAATTTCGCCGAGCCTAGCGTGCTAACGATTCTAGCAGCTCACCGCCCTAGCAATAATCATAATCTTTTCTACTATAGGCCAAATCCTGGATTTGTGGGGAGGTGACAGTCGATTACATCGATCCTATTTAAGTTATCGACTCCGAAAGGAGGAAAGGCAAAGTCGACCTCGGCGGAATTTGAAACAGAATGTAGAGACGGGCGAAATACTGTTAAGCATTTCATCCACTTTGCTAACGATTCTGCCAGCTCGCTGCCGTAGTAGTAGTAGTAGTAGTAGTAGTAGTAGTAGTAGTAGTAGTAGTAGTTGTAACGTCTTCAAAATTTGCCACAAAATCAGTCATTTTGTGGGAGAGGAGCTGTCGATTACAATCGACCCCAGTGTTCAACTGGTACTTAATTTATCGATCCCGAAAGGATGAAAGGCAAAGTCGACCACGAGTAAAAAAGTAAGAAAAAAATTGCTGGCATTAAAAGGCACCAACATGAGACTGCTAGGAATGACTAGGAAAGTAGATTCCGTAATCAATAAGACAGATACTAAAAGTATAGGAGACACTAATTTACTGATCTATGCAGGTGGGTCAGTAGTCACCGGAAGATTAGATATCTCACAGGGAAAGATTAATAAAAGAGCAAATGTGGAAAAGGAGACTACAAAACAAAGTGAAGACTTTTAGATACAATTTGAGTAGGAAAGAAGCCTGGAAAACAAACAAGTTAGGAAACGCAGAAAGATACTTAGTCAAAGGGAAAGGATTTGGGACAATAAAAGAAGAGTTTAAGCAACGTATCATAACAGTAGCAAGAAGCTCTTCAGATATCAGAAAACAATAGATCAGTATCAACAGAATAGGTTATTTGAGACCTACTAGAGGAGATTTTATAACCAAATAATAATAATAATAATAATAATAATAATAATAATAATAATAATAATATTAATAATAATAATAATAATAATAATAATAATAATAATAATGATATTAATAATAATAATAATAATAATAATAATAATAATAATAATAATAATAATAATAATAATAATAATAATAATGATAATAATAATAATAATGATAATAATAGCAATAATAATAATAATAATAATAATAATAATAATAATAATAATAATAATAATAATAATAATAATAATAAAGGCATACTGAAAGACTTTAAGACATTATATTGAACCACTTCACACAGAAATCATGCCTCCTCATTGATATGACTGTCGCAATCAACATAAATGTGTCTGTTAAAACCTACCAAAAACTGAGCAAGTATAAAGATATCGAAATAGAATTGGCCAAATGTTGAACCTCAATTCTAAAAAAATACATGTTGTCATACGTACCCTAGGAATGATAGCAAAAAGGGCTGATTGCTACCTAGATCAGATATCCGGAAACTCCAAAATGGCGGAAATTCAAAGGATAGTGCTCATGGGAACTGCGCGTAATCTACGTAAAATACTGTCTATGTAATCTGAAATTTTAAAGCAAACTCATAATTTTCTTATGTTTTCTTAAACATTTTCTAGAATAATACTATGTGCAAAACCAAATATATGACAACCTAGGCATGACACCAACATGAACTTCTAACTTATTGTCTCTTGAGGTCTCTGGGTAAGACTTGCAGCCAGCATGTACAAATACAAAGCGAACGTCAACATAATAATAATAGTAGGCGCAGGAGTGGATGTGTGGTAAGTAGCTTGCTTACCACCCACATGGTTCCGGGTTCAGTCCCACTGCGTGGCCTCTTGGGCAAGTGTCTTCTGGTATAGCCCCGGGTCGACCAATGCCTTGTGAGTGGATTTGCTTTTGATCTTAACTGATTTGCTTTTGATCTTAACTGATTGGAAGTGTTATCATGTACATTGTTTTGTCTTGGTATAAAAGATGGGTTACAGCAAATATTCCGCTCAATACCACAGATTTGCTTGTCAGTTGCTTGACGTTAACCAGTTGAGCATGTCCTTTAGTGGCTGACGATATGTGCAAGTCTGATCATGAGCAGTAGTGGGGTGCATCATAAC
The DNA here is from genome assembly GCF_006345805.1 of Octopus sinensis. Classification (NCBI taxonomy): domain Eukaryota; kingdom Metazoa; phylum Mollusca; class Cephalopoda; order Octopoda; family Octopodidae; genus Octopus; species Octopus sinensis. The sequence goes on from NC_043000.1 coordinate 94,591,839, forward strand.
CATGTGTTGAGAAGAATTTTGTGGGGTTTGAATAATTCACCTGTGGAAATATGGATGTTTTGTTCATCATCCTCAAACAAACCTTATTCAGAAACCTTTTGAGAGGGAAGAAAATTGTAACTGGGCCCCACCTGCAAGGTTATGCACCATGTCGCACACATATCGTTGTGATGCATGTGCCTGGTCTACACTTACCGGACAGGTGGTCATGATGGGTATATTGGGCTTCCTATATTTGTTCCCGAGTGTCACTTTGATGACATGTATTGCCCTTTCACTCAATAATAACAATAATAAATTTCCTGATGCAATACTAGACAGTAGTTCTCATGGCTTCTGATCTTAACTGATTGGAAACAGTGATATTTAATATATATATATATATATTCAATACAAGCAACACAATATCAAGTAGTGATGCAGTACAACCGTTCAAGCAGCTCCATTTAATTGAACAATGCAATCTTTACATCAACTTAAATGTAGTGCCATCTTCAGCTGCACAAATAAATATAAAGAATTTTAACAAGTAGGACACATTAATATAATTTTTCTTAGATATTTTAACAGAGCAAGAAGATGGAAGTGTGTATCTGTATGCACTTTTACACTTTTCCAATTCATGCCTTAAAATTAATAGATTGTATGTATGTCTTTCCAATTATTCCATATGTAAATGCCTTGACCAGTCTTTATAGAAACCACCTAACAAGTAATTAATTAAGTACATGAATAAATATGTAATTTTCTATGTAATTTTCCTTTTTAATGTTTATAATCTATATATACACACCTTTTACCTATGTTGGTTATGATATCAATTTTTGAAATTCTTAAATTTTATTTTTATACAACTTAACAATATTGTTTACAAACAATCACCCATAGTGCCCCTAAATAAACTGTCTTCTGTATTAACATCTTAGGTTTCTTAGCGTCCTGCTCTTTAACTGGTGATTAACATCATGATTTAAAGAGTACCCCTACTCTGCCCCTCTTTATAGACAGTTACTTATATCCAATTGACTACTCCTAATATCTCATTTCCTCCCTGGGGGAAAAGTGATACATATGACAATATTTATGATCATACCTATCCATGAGCTGTCAACTCGCTCTTGTCCTTTATTCAAAATAGACACGGTTCTCTAATCTTAGATTTAGTAGATGATAAAGAGATAAATTAATTAGAAAAGAATTACAACCCTATGACCCCATTCTGCTCCATGTGATTCTTAGAAGTTGTAGTCTATTCTTAACTACAATAGCGATAACATGAATTTCTTGCCCTGTTAAAATATTTAAGAAAAATTATATTAATGTCCTAATTGTTAAAATTCCATTTATCTATTTGTGCAGCTGAAGATGGCACTGCATTTAAATTGATATAATGATTACATTGCTCAATTAAATGGAGCCGCTTGAAATGGTCGTACTGCATCGCTACTTGATATCCTATTGCTTATTTTGATTTGATTCACGTTACTTCAGGATGTGAAGATAATATCGGACTGATTTTGTGCTTCAACTTAAGTACCTAATTCAACTGAATCACACACACACGCGCGCACAAACGCACACACACACACACACACACACACACACACACACACACACACACACACACATATATATATATATATACTTATATTATTCATTTTACAACCTAAGAATAGGTGCAGTCGGTGTGACGTACTTTTACGCAATTCTTAACTATCTAATTTTCTCATAGTGGCTTGAGTTATCTCGAGGCTTTGATAAAAGATGTCACGAATGTGGAATCGAACGCAAGACCACATCATTGTAAACTGAATTTCATATGCACACGGTCTTTCTTGTACCCATTAATTGGTAGAATCCGACGAATTCATGCATATAGAATACCGTACCAATTGCCTGAATAAATCATTTATTTCCAAGCATTTAATTACTTACATTCTAGCATTTGCAGAAACACCGTTTGCATTATTTTCTACCATATACGCACACATACAATAACTTTTCTTTTACATTTTTGAAAACTAACATGAAAAAACAAACCACTTTTGAATAATTTGCTATGTGTTATTTGTATTGAACAGTCGTTTATATTTGGAGATAAAGTTTTTCCAAATTAGAATTTGTCTTACAGCCTCTGATCAACAGGCGAACAACTGCCTCCTCTCTCTGTCTTTTCTGTCGCTACAATAATGGAAATGTCTCTTTTCCTCGAAGCTTGCTGGGTTAGAGATGCCTCCATTCAGACATTTCCGATCCTTCTGTTCCTCTTCCTATCATCTCCGTTGCTGTATCCCTCGCTCTAATCCCTACGCTATTCTCCACTCTTAGATCGCCGACTTCTGAAAATTCTCTCCCTTGTTGATATCTTATTCACAGATGTTGACTCGCAAAATTTCAAGAAAAACCTTAATTGCGTCAATGTCGTTGATCTGAGATCTGCAAACGTCATTTCATACATATTCTTCCAGAATCAGTAGTAAGAAAAACTCATCTTTCATAAAATGAACATCGATCAGTTAAATCGAATACGAATTCAGTCACCAAATACACTGTCACCAAGAAAAT
>NC_043000.1:94599403-94611903 GCF_006345805.1 Octopus sinensis
GGTCCACTCTGCTCGGTTTTATATATGCACCTGATGAGTGTTGGTGCAGTTCTCTCCTCCTCCAACTGTCACATCCTTGATGTACTATTGGTTCAATGTGTGTGAGAAATCAAATTATATCTGTGTCTCATCACAACTATATAGGCGCGTAAAACAACGATACAATGGTACTGTATCAAACCATACTTGTTCGTCAGTGATATATGGTCATTTCGTATTAAAACCAATACTTAAAGAGTACTCTTCAATATCATTATACTTATTTACTCTGCGTTTCACGAGGAAGTAACTTTTTAGCGCGTCATTTCGCCCGCCTTCATGTTCTGTGTTCAAATTCCGCTGAAGTCGACTTTGCTTTTATTCCTTTCGGGGGATAAAATAAGTACCAGTTAAGCCGATGTAATCGATTTAACCCTTAGACCCAACCACCCACCCCGAAATTGCTGGTTTTGTGCCAAAAATTTTGAAACCAATATTTACTCTGCTCTGAAAACAAAATGTGGAGATCAACAAAGAACAAAATTTATTTCGTTTATATCAGTAACCCCTGAGTCTCTAATCAGAGATGTTATTTATTTTACAGGAACAGATGTCGGTGCAGCTTTCTACTCTTGGAAGGCAACAATCCGAAATTAAATAGACTATAAAATCATGAATTTTGATTTAGTCACGGGGCCAAGTTATTTTGAGGAGAGTATTAAGTCAGAGAGTCCTGTACTACTTGTCTGCTACTTTATTTTATCGACTCCGAAACAAGAAGTTAAGATATGGTCGGGGAGCTTTGAACGCAGAACGCAAAGAGGCGGTACAAACATCACAGGGTCTTTATTTCCTAATGTTTTAACGATTCTGTCAGTTGATTATCTTGAATGGACCATAAAATGATGCATGATTTTACGAAGACGTCTCAAAGTGGTCATTCAACCGGGTAGAAACAGTAGTAATTTTTTCCTCAAATCACATGTTAAAAAAGAGGTTGGATTTTATAGCCCCAGATACAATTTGATTGAAAGGAAACGGTGTTCATGGATGGACTACTGTAGATCAAAGATTTATCCAAAAAGAGATTATTTAAGAACCAAGTAACAGCAAAAGTGAGATTATGCACATCTATAAGCAAACTGAACCCTATCACAATCGCTATTTAATACCGAACATAGATCATTGACTAGCTTATACATAAACATCAGAAAAGGTGAGATAATACTCATCGATAGGCAGCTGATCTCTGTCATTATCGATATTTAGTACTGATCGTAGCTCATTGGCTAGCTTTTACATAAGCAGAGAACTAAACAAAAAAAGAAAAATACGTTTGATGCTGTACAAACCAGTGATGATAACGAAAGCAGAAATAACCATGAAAGGTGGCAATAGAGGAAGAAGTAGAGGTTGAAGTTGATAGGGAATGCGAAACTTTCCATTAAAAGAAGGTGATGAACTTAGACAAAAAGAAGAAAAGGCTGAATCAATCCAGAAAAGAAATTAGGCTCTGAAGGACGAATGAAATATAAAATGTCTGAACAAATACACACGGGTTAAAGATAGAATATACAAGAGAGAAAAAAGGATGCTTGCAGATAAAGATAATTCAATTATACCTAAGAAGACATCATGCGAACTGAATCTGGTTAAACAGCAACACACAGTTTGATTGCAAAATAATGATTTCGATCTGTTCAACTATCACGACAGTAAGATAAATACATGGAATTTTTTTAGTAAGAAGATGCAGGCAATAAGTTTATCGTTGCAACTGTAATATTCCTGAAAAGGTTTTATATATGATTCACTGAAATGATTCCTATGGCTGCAAGTAATTGTGAAATTACATTCCTTTATCTTTATTTGTCAGTATATGGAGTTGAAAAAAAAACGATAATTGCACCTGAGCAGTGGTTTTATAAAATCAGTGGGCTTTTTGCGTGCGAATACCCATAGGGGTTTTATTTTTGGCCATAACCTTTATATATTTGATCCGATTCTAATTAAATTTGAGATTTAGATAAATTTTGTGGTAGTGGAGACGGTAAAGATTTCAATTTAATTCCAGAGCTGGTATCAACTAATGGACATGAACAGTAATCACGTGTAAAATTTCAACGGTCAGAGGTGGGTTTAACTTCAACACGGAAAACACGAGCAACGCCGGGTACAACATACATGCATTAATACATACATACATACATACAAAGCAGCTCCTTGAGCAACACTTTTTGTCTGATAACCTAGAATACCTGTCCAAAGAAGTCGCAGGACTCTACCGCCACGCATCATCAGACGAAAGGATGCGCCTATATGAGCAGAAGACTATGCATGGATATGTTAGTAGAAAGCTCCGTGATGATAGTAACAAGCAGTTTATCATGGACCAATAGCCGGGTTACTACCTCCCACTTTGAAAGGTATATGTTTGCAATACAGGAACAGAAAATATCAACCTAGTACCTGATGCACAAAAGGGATAGAAATGCATGCATAGCCGTAAAATATGCCAGCCGATGCTGATTTTCTGGTGTTCCTACTGACGATATCACCAACGTCATAAGCAGTTATCCGAAAATGTCATCACGGTATTATCTACCGACGCGACATGATGTTGTAGCGAGGACACTCTATAATGAAATCCATCGGAAGGATAATCCCGAGGACAAAGAAATAAGAACCCACAATATGGTAGAAGCCATAGCCACTCATGATAAAAAAGGAATACTGGTGGAATGTACCAGTGAAGACCTCAATAAAATGTAAAAACAACAGACCTGATATAATGATTTGGGATAAAGAGGAACTGTGCACAGTGGAGGAAATTAGCTGCCCAACGGATGTTAACTTAAAGCTGAAGTTCAGTGAAAATGAAAAGACCTATACTGAACTAATGAGGAAACTGCAGTTACTCTATCCAGATTACAAGTTCAGGTTATACCTGTAATTATTGGGGCACTGAGTTATGTAACACACCGCCAAGATACCAATCTTGAGAAATTAGGCTTCTCGAAACCAGAAAGGACAAAGCTAATTTGAAGACTACTGATCCAATCCATCACTGGAACTATAAAAATCTGTAAAACTTTCCAGAAGTGTATCATTTAGATATATATGAGCATGTCTAGATATGCAACTATATGCATGAGTATACATACATTAAAAGAACACAAATCTTCACATACATACATACCCTGTTATTGATGCTGAAATTCCATTGAAGGAGCCTTGGATCTAGGTTACAAACTTGTTCTTTCTCTATGGACCAGAAATCTTGAATGAAACTAAATTATAACGTACATAGATATTTCAATAATGATGACGGCCTGAAATCGAACTTGCTACAATTTTTGGCTAATAAGGACAAGAAGTTCTATGAGCGCGGAATCATGAAGTTGCCAGAAATATGGCAAAATGTCATTGAATAAAATGGAAAATATATAATTGCTTAAAGTCTATTCTTCGTATGAAAACAAAATGACTTATTTCAAACTAAAAAAAACGAAATTACACTCTTGCCAACCCAATACATACATATACATACATATATATATAATATATATATATATATATATTATATATATATATATATATATAATATATATATATAATACACACACACACATATATATATATATATATATATATATATAATACACACACACACAAACATGTACACACACACACACATACACACACACATATATATACATATATGCGAAGAGCTTCTTTCATTTAACGTCTGCCAAATCCATTCACAAGGCTTTGCTTGATCCGTGGCTATAGTAGGAGATGCCTCCCTATGTGGTTGGGAAGTTAACTACTTCTGAATATCTACACACCGTTCGATGTTAAAGAAGTCTGAATGACCAGTCAACAAATCGAGGGAGAAAAAAGTTTGTTTTTTCAGCGACGCTGCTGTTAAAACAAAATTGTATCGTTCATGCTTAAAATATTGTCAGTGCATAAAGAATACAGGAAGACATATTAGGATTATAGTATGATTCTTTTAAAGCGCCACCCCCTACGCTTACCAATTAAGAGATACTACAGCATCCCATTAGGATGAATTTCAAATTGCATTGTATCGGTCACATTCGACAAGTGTAAGAAACCTTACGATGCTGCAATGTAGGACAAGAAAGCCTTGCTGCCAAATAAAAGAAATGGACAATAATGCGCGCACACACATACATACACGCATTTACAGAAAGAGTGTAGAGTGTGAGCGAGGCAAGAGAGAGAGAGAGAGGGAGAGAGAGAGAGAGAGACTGAAGAGATCAGAAGAGGAGGGAGGAACGGATACAGAGAGAAAAAGTTAGAGAATATAGGAGAAAGAGGACAGATGAAGTGAGAAAAACAGCAGGTAAAAATCCCATTTATGTTTCTCCACCAAATTAATTTCCTTGTACGATCTTTATAATATTCTTAATAAAATATTCCAGAGCTCATTTTCGAACATAATTGCAGCTTTGTGTCGCTCCTACTGACTATTTTCTCATAATTTCTTTATAATAATAGCCGATATAAATGTTTGTTGGATGGTTGGTTGGTTGGTTGGTTGGTTGGCTGGTTGGTTGGTTGGTTGGTGGGTTGGTTGGTTGGCTGGTTGGTTGGTTGGTGAGTTGGTTGATTTTTCCATTTACACTTTAGATCATATATATAGTGGTGCCGAGCAAATAGAGTAAGAGTTAGCTTAAAAGGTGGAAGATACCGATTGACAACCGGTATTGATTTGTTTACGTCCCCGTAACTTAGCTTTTCGGCCAGAGACCCATACAATAAGTACCAGGCTTCAGAAAAAAACTATTACTGCGGTCGCCTAAAACACAACAAGGCGGTGCTGAAGTATGGCCGCAGCCCAGTGACTGGAAGAAGTAAAGACAAACAATGTTCCGTTGATTGAGCGACAGAGTACTCGTTGAAAACCAACAGAATATTCATAACATAACATCTATACCGTTTCGTTTTTGGATTTGGTTTTGCAAGATTCTTTATATGAGTTCGTGTGTTGAAACATATTCTATTGTGTCTGGTGAGAGTCATTTTCTTTTTGTGCCTTATAATGTAACACACCCACCGGTAAAATTTCCACTTTTTTCTTACTCTCTTTTACTCTTTTACTTGTTTCAGTCATCTGACCGCGGCCATGCTGGAGCACCGCCTTTTAATCGAGCAACTCGACCCCGGGACTTTTTTTTTTTGTAAGCCCAGTACTTATTCTATCGCTCTCTTTTGCCGAACCGCTAAATAACGGGGTCATAAACACACCAGCATCGGTTGTCAAGCAATGCTAGGGGGACAAACACATAGCGGTTCGGCAAAAGAGACCGATAGAATATATACGACGGGCTTCTTTCAGTTTCCGTCTACCAAATCCACTCAAAAGGCTTTGGTCGACCCGAGGCTATAGTAGAAGACACTTGCCCAAGGCTCCACGCATTGGGACTGAACCCGGAACCATGTGGTTGTTAAACAAGCTACTTACCACACTGCCACTCCTGCACCGATGTATTTGTATTTTCTTATTTGTATTTTCTTAAAATTTTTTGAGAGTCAAGACTATTGAAAAGGTTGCAAGACGCAACGAAAAGTTTAGGAAAATAAAAATAAGAAATAAGTGGAAATTTTACCGGTGAGTGTGTTAGATTATGAGGCACAAAAAGAAAATGACTTTCCCCATGACACAACAGAATCTATACCGTTATTTTAACAATGTTAAGTACCGGGATCATTTTAGTCACACTTCAATTGGTCAACATTGGATGATTTCTATGGCAATTAAGACTATGATTATTATGCGCAATTGCACAGAGAATTTGGACAAATACACATACATACATACATACATACATACATACATACATACACATACATACATACATTCACGCATGCATGCATACATACATTTATACATACGTACGTACGTATGGACATGTATGCATGTATGTATGATATATTGTATGTGTATAGTGTTTTCTCATTATTCTGTTATGTACAAAGCTTCTCAAAGAAATGTCAAATTCTTTCTAGAATTATACAAGACGTTATTTTCTAAAATTTGACATTTTATATAAATTAATGCCACAACTGACGTTCGTATCATCGATACCAAGTTCACTGTACTACTGTTCATATATTCAAGAGGATTCCTTATACTGTTTTTTATATAAATTCCAGACTTCCTAAAAGAATCAGAAATTACCATTTTCAATTAACGAAGCGTAAAACGTAGTGGAAAATAAAAATGCACGAAGTGGAAAATAAAAATGGAGAGCTTATGAACAGCTGAAGTTGAAGCATAAAAGTCAAAATTATTTTGTCATAAATGTAGCTTCGTTTCGCACACTCACAAGCACATAAATGCGCGCGCGCATGCACACTCATACGCACACATACACTTGAATATTCAGATGCACATATATATATATATATGTATATACTATATTATAAGGGATTCATAAATAGTGCATGTATATATATATATATATATAATATATATATATATATATATATATATTATATATATATATATGTATGTATGTATGTATGTATATATGTATGTATATTTATATATATATAGAAGAGCGCAGGCTCGAAACGTAAAAGACTTTTTCTATGCCTGAGCGTTATATTAATACATCTGTTTGTTACGTACACCACCTGTCTTCGTCTTTTGTTTTTTTCGTAAACTCTCCCTATATATATATATATATATATATACATTACACATACGCACGTACACACTCACGTACATGCACACACAAACATACATATTTACATATATTCAGGAACACGCATATACAGATATGTATGTGTATGTATATAAATATCTATATATGTATATTCAATTTTGGGGGATTAATCGATATGCGGGTATTCTATTTCAGATAATACAAAAATAACCTAATGAGTATATCTTACAGTAAACTTATGGTACCAGTTTGCACATCACAAAATAATACTTAAAGGATATAACCAAAATTTCCAGCTGGGTATATAATGTACTTCATTGATTATATCATACTTTAGTTAATATTTATATTTATCAAATTTGAAGGAACTACACGTATTTCAGTAATGGAAGATTACAATATATATACATGTACACAACTGTATACCCATATATATAAACATATAAATACATACATTCAATCGTCAGATTTACAATTATTCCAACACATCTTCAGGTATAAATCCTTAAAAATGTTTCAGCCCGAAGGCTGCGGGCATGCTGGGGCACCCTCGCTGGTATATTGACTTTTATCAGATACTTTCTATATTTATAGATAAATATATAACTATACGATAAATAAGACCCCAAAGTACGATATGTAGATGCATAAAACGCTGTAGGGTTACACCTGATTGATTTGGAAATTTGTTTTCCCAAATTGTTTATATATATGTGTGCGTGTGTGTGTGTGTGTGTGTGTGCGTGTGCATGTGTGTGCGCGCACGCGTGTGTGTGTGTGTGCGCGCACGCGCGTGCGTGTGTATGTTTGTATGTATAAATATATGTGTTCGTGTGTGTACCTGTGTACACATGGCGAAAAGAGAAACCAGAACTTCCGGCCGGTTGGTGATTATAGACGCCTCAATACCATTACTATCCCTGACCGCTATCCCTTACCTTCAGGATTTTTCCTCTGCTCTCCATGGATGCACTGTCTTGTGTAAAATTGACCTAGTACGCGCATACCACCAAATACCAGTGAACTCGGCAGACATCCCGAAAACAACCTTGACCACACCATTTGGCTCGTTCGAGTTCTTATCCATGCCATTTGGACTGCACAATGCTGCTAGTACTTTCCAGCGATTTATTGAGGAAGTTGTTCGTGGGTTGGATTTTGTCTTTTACATATGTGGATGACATTTTGATAGCCAGAAATACTGCTGAGCATCATCATCAGCATTTATCTCAGTTATTGCAGCTTCTTCGATCTTACAACGTCAAGGTCAACCCCACCAAGTGCGTATTTGGCGTTTCTTCGTTAGAATTCCTGGGACAACTTATTGACTCTAAAGGCATTCGACCTCCACCTGCACAGGGCGAAGCGATTCAGCATCTTGCACCATCCATCTTATTAAGGCAATTACGGCATTTCCTAGGGTTGATAAATTTCTGTCGCCATTTCATTCTCATATGTGCGGACAAGCTATTTGCTTTACCCCAGTTCTTGAAAGATAGAAAAAAGATAGTCGCTCCTGTTTCTCTCTTTCCTCATGCGTTGCAGTCGCTTGAATCTGTCAAGACTGAATTTGCTCAAATTTCCTTACTCGTTCATCCTAAAATGAACGCCAAGCTTTCTGTAACCGTCTCTTCATCTGATTGTGCTGTTGCAGATGTACTGCAACAGACAGTTGACCACTTGACTCAACTTTGGGAATGTTTTTCACACCAATTGAAGCCAGCAGAACTGCGGTATAGTACCTTTGACAGGGAACTGCTAGCTGATTATCGTACCATGACACACTTTCATCATCTCCTTGAAGGTCGAGAGCTCGTGATATTCACAGATCACAAACCACTTACGTTTGCTCTGTAATCCAAATCGGAGACGTACTCACCGAGAGCATACAGCTACTTGGATTCCATTTCTCAGTTCACCAATGACATTGGCCACATAGCTGGAACTTCAAATATACCAGCTGACACCTTCTTGTCTAAGCTTCCAGTATGTTCCTTTCTTCTGCTGCTATTTATTTGGTTGCAATTGCTTCAGACCAACCATCGTTGGATTCGATTGACGTTTCTTCTGCTCAGTTTTTCTTGTTGCAAGTTTGAATACCTGCCACTTCCATCTGCTGATGGAAAGATCCTCTGCGGTGTTTCTACTGGATCACCCAGACTGCTTGTTATCGCCCATAGTTTTTGATGCGCTTCTCTCTTTATCGCATCCAGGTTTTTCGTACATGTTAATTTGTATTGATCGTTTCTCCCGGCGGCCTGAAGCCATTCCCCTAGTGGACATCTCCGCTGAATCAGTCGCTCGCGCTATGATATCAGGCTGGATATCGCGTTTCGGTGTTCCCTCAAAGATCACCACTGATCGGGGGCGACAATTTGAATCACAGCTCTTCCGCTAACTTTCCCACCTCCTGGTAGCACACGACAAGCTACCACCCCGAGTCTAACGAGATGGTAGAGCGCTTCCACCGTCAATTGAAAATAGCTCTTAGTGCATCACCAAATCCCCCAAGATGGATCGAGTACCTACCCTTTTGGGTTGTCGGTCCTCCGTGAAAGCGGTCCTGGGCTTTTCTGCTGCTGAACTGCTTTATCGGGTACCGTTATCATTGCCTGGCCAGATTTTGACACCAACTAATAATGCTTCTAAGGATTTTGCGGTCATACTTCTGTCATCTGCCACCTATGAACACTCGGTCACAATCCGTGAAGTCTGCAGTACCTAAGGACATTTCTACGTGGACCCATGTGTTCATCTGCAACGATGCTGTGAGGCATCCTCTCACAGCTCCATACTCTGGACATTGCCGGGTTCTTAATCGCACAGACAAAGTATTCACAATAGACCTTAACAGAAAAAGTGATTATGTCTGTGGATAGACTCAAGAAGGTACATACTGACGCTCATACACCTGAGCCTCCCCACCACCACATTTACAATACCTTCGCAAACACCTTCTATACCACTAGCATAGGTTTCACGACCACCATCGCCAACGCCATCACCCTCCAGACCTTACGTCACGCGCACAGATCGCACCACACTTTGGCCAAGCAAACTTTCTAAATTTGTTTATATTTGTTCCTGTGGGTACAAGAATTCATGTACAAATTGCAAATTTTAACTGTTTTGCTGCATTTTTATATTTGCTGTATTGTATAACATGTTCTTTACATTTAATTTTATAAATATTGTGTTTGCATGCGTAGTTTGCGCTTTGCCAGCTTCTTTAAACACCTTTTCCCACGTTTTTGTCTTTCCTAGCCTACGTTAACTCCTTTGCATATCAACCTTTCTTACTACTTACTGTCTGGAGGAGGATCATGTAGGCGTTGTGTGTGAACACCGGTGACGTCGCTAATATGATATGGTTCATTTACATTAAAAAGGGTAATAACACTGAGTTATCTCCTCTTGCGTGTAGTTGGCAGCTAGGCGTCGCTGAACGGCATAGCTATATATGCCAGTCGTCTCCATGTTCAAACAATCGCGTTTTTGCTTTATACGAATACACACGTCGACTCACTCATATCATTTCTCTTTTGGCTGATCTACGTTTGAAAGTCCAGAATAGTAGCTGAAATTGGTTAAAGTAATTTCTTTGGGACTTAAAACTCTCTCTTGTTTTCACAAACAATATAAGCAGTCGTTAGGTAAGTACTTTCCTTTGACTTATTCTTGTGTCAAATTGTTATGTTGACCTAAAGTCTGACAACAGGCACTCAACAAATTCTTAAGTGAATGCAACCAGCATTCATTTGTTCTTGGTATGAATACGATTGTTTGAATCGAGTTTCTAATTGTATGAATGCATTGGAATTGAACTTCCATTTGTATGTGTATATTTTCACTGTGTTACAATAAATCTTTTGTTGAAGACATTGTGAACTCTCTGTGTCGTCTTAGTTATTCGTTGCTAACGAATTAACCATACAATATCTTTTAGTACTACCCTCAAAAGAAACGTTGAAATCTCTTAACATGTAACTAATGGAAGCCTGGTTAATCCACAATTGAAAAATGTTTATCCACCAATGCGGTGTTGAGCAATCATTCTCACTGTTCGATATTAACGTAGACAGACAGATAGATAGGTAGATAGAGAGTTAGAGAGAGAGACAGAGACAGAGAGACAGAGACAGAGAGAGAGACGGAGAGAGACGGAGAGAGAGAATGAGAAAGAGAAAGAATGAGAGTGAAAGAGAGAGAAAGAGAGAGAGAGACTGTGAGAAACGGAGATAGAGAGAGAAAGAAAGAAAAGGTATACATAGAAAGATGCATAGACAGAGAGAGAGAGAGAGATGGAGTGAGAGAATGAGAGTGAGAGAGCGAGAATGAGGGTGAGAGAGAGAATGAGAGTGAGAAAAGGAGAGAAAGAGAGAGGGAAAGAGAAAGAGGGATAGAGAGGGGGAGGGGGACAAAGAATAAGTGAGAGTGAGAGGGGAAGGATGAGAGTGAGAGGGAAAGAGAAAGATAGATAGATAGAGAGAAAGATAGATAGATAGGTAGATAGATAGATAGAGAGAAAGATAGATAGATAGATAGATAGATAGATAGATAGATAGATAGATAGATAGATAGAAAGATAGAGGGGGAGGGAAGAGAGAATGAGAAGGAGAGTGAGAGGGGGAAGAATGAGAGTGAGAGAGAGAGAACGATAGAGAGAGAGAGAGAAAGTGAGATAGATAGATAGATAGATAGATAGATAGATAGATAGATAGATAGATAGATAGATAGATAGACAGACAGACAGAATCGCATACATATACATTATATATGTGTATATGTGTATATATATATACATAATACTTAAATATGTGTATATATTTACTCATGTATGTAAATAAATGTATAAATGTATGTAAGCTTCTTACACATTAAACTCACAGACACAACCCTACCTATAAAGTTTCTACGTTGTAACTGACACAGATAGAAAAGCGAGAGTAAGAGAGAGAGAAAAAGTAAGAGAGGGAGAGCCGAAGAGAGAGAGAACAAGACAGAGATATACAGAGAGTGAAAGACAGAGAAAAGAAGTACAGTGAGATTTAAGCTTACTGGACTGGACATTTCATATAATATCTGCTTATCCAGGAACAATAAATCATGGCTTGATTCGTGATAACTCGATAAATCTAACTAATGAAATATAGCCTTCATTTAGTGCGTCAGTCAGGAGCCATTGAACTAGGTGGAAGCTGCATTAGTTATTGCTCAAATCTGATTATATAGTCTCATAACTTGTCTATATGTCTTGATTGGCGATCAAAGTAAAGGGTTTGTTTTAAGGTTCGAAAACTTTTATTCTTGGGATAGAATCGAAGTCCAAATCTACGACTCTTTAATGAAATAAGCGTGATGGAAATTTTAGGGTAAGCCACATTGTAAGAAGGAAAATAATATAACTTCTGCCTTGATAAATATATGTATGTGTGTGTGTGTCTGTAGGTATATATATATATATATTATATATATATACATATATATATATATATATATAATATATATATATATATATATATATTATATATATATATATATATATATATATATATATATATGTATGTATGTATGTATATATATATATATATATATATTATATATATATATATATATATATATATATATATATATATATATACATACGTACATACATACATACATACATATATCTATATATATAAAATTCAACTTGTGTGTCTGTGTGTGTATCTGTGTGCGTGTCTGTGTGTTTAACTTCCTGGCACATCTCCTCCTAGCCAACAAATCGTAGAACCACTAAAAATGGGTCACTTAATGTTTAGGCGAATGAAAATTGAA
>NC_043000.1:94614403-94624403 GCF_006345805.1 Octopus sinensis
TGATATATGATTTATAAAAACATGTAACATACTAATAAATATCTGTAAATATAAAACCATCCAGAGACTTTTTTACTAGTAGTAGAAATAGTGACCTATTTGGCTGCTATTTCTAATATTTTCGGTATGTGGTTTTGAGCAACTTGTTGCAATTAACCCTTTATTATAATTAATATAATCCTTACCAAATATGGTCATTTCCATACCGAAAAAACTACTAGGTGAAATTTATTAATTATATTAATTTAATTTAATTATATTTCACCCTTTATGTGTATTGAATACTATTACTCCCAGACAATATATTTGCGAAACTTCGTTTCGTTGGTAATGTTTTTGTAACTCACGCGGTAATTTTGGAAGGAGATACGAATTCGCCTGTCTATATAAATGTGGAGATGCTAGCGGACCGTTATATCGTTCGATGTCGCCTGATCGAGTTAGTGTAATGGGTGAATTTCTTCCTAGCATTTCTAGATTTATAGGAAATATTATGTTGACGAGGAAATGAACTTTCGATTCTAATCCAGAAACGAATTCGTCCATAATTAATCCAATAGGCTGGGATTTCGTTGTCTTCTTTCTCTTTACCATATACGGGTTACAAATTCTGTTTGTGGAGCCTTTTTTTACTAGTAGTAGAAATAGTGACCTATTTGGCTGCTATTTCTAATATTTTCAGTATGTGGTTTTGAGCAACTTGTTGCAATTAACCCTTTATGTGTATTGATAATATATAGGTATGTATATGTATGCATATATGTATGTATATACATGCATACATACATATTTATGTATTTTGAGTTTAAAACATGAAACGCTCCCTTCCCTTCGGTCATTCAGAATGCCCGAGGAGATGGAAGAGCTATTACGCTCTCAAATTTGAAGTAACATAAAGTACTGAATCAACCTTTCTCTCAACAAATACAATTCGGAATATCTGTTGAGTGTTACCTCTTCTCTTTAGTTCACACATTCGTGTACACACACACACACAACACACGCAAACACATAAACAATATGAATATATGCGTGTGTGTACCTATATTTACACACACACACACACACACATATATATAGGCAAATATATATATGCTTACATATATATATATATATGTGTGGTTTGTTGGTGATTTGTGGTATGTTCTGTATATTTGGGTTAGTTATGTATTGTTCTTGTGTGTATAATTGTATACATGTATGATTGGTGTGAGTGGGATTGCGCCCATTTTTGGGGATGTTTGTGTTTATTTGTCCGTGTGGGGCGGGAGTGGCCATTTGGTTTATATGTTGAGGCTCACATGCAATTCCAGGTACGCGCGAATGAAGTGGGCACTTGTATTTGTTATGGGTGTGTGTACTTTATTATAACAGACAATACCCAAATAAAATCTGTCAATTCAACATACCAAATAAAAAACAAAGGGATCGTAAACATTCACACATACATACAAAACTCAATATATACACCACTAAATAACACCCATCATCATATAAATATATCCTCCAATATACATATAACAAATGCATAATAAAAATACATAATAAAATAAAATAAAAAAATATATAATTAAAGAAAATAAAAAAAATCTAATCTAATATAAATTATTAAAGTTTTAACATACCATAAACTGTTATATTAATATACATTAAAATGAACTAATTAAAACAAAGAAATATCAATAAAGACTAACTATAATTAAAGCCTAGACTACATAACAAATAAATATAACTATCTAAACTAATTTAAACTAAACTAAAGTAACCTAACAGGGAACTATTAATGCTATTTATCATGAAACTTATTATATAGGTAAAGTAATTATGTCTGCATTTTATTTTGCGCTCTTCACCAGTATTAAGTAAATTATCATACTTATAAAATAAAATTTCTTTAAACTCATTAGAGCATAAATACAACAATTAGCTCCTATAGTATATGATTTAGTTTTACAAATTATTTCCCAAATTAAACTATAATTAATATTAGTGATTTAAGATCCAATGTACTTACTAAGTCCGGTTGAGTTGATTAAGTTTTTATTTTTAAAAGAATTCATATGTTGTGCGATTCTTAATTTTATTTTTGAGGAAGTAGAACCTATATAAACCGCTTTTGGGTAATTATTCTTAAAGTTATTATCATGTAATGTAACTATACATTTATCATACATCGTTAATATCACAATTATATTAATATACAATTATATTTATCTCTACATGTACAATTAATATAAGTCTTATCATTATTAATATTATATCAAATAATTCTTTTTATAAAAATTATTCAGTTTATATTTATTAATGAAGAAATAATGTTACCAACATTATTAGTGTGTAGAATAACCTACTCCAAAATTATTAAAAGAGAAAATGTTTCTATATTTACGATTATCTCTAATAAATAGTTCTATAACATCTAAAATCTCTTAATAATATTCGTTTTTACTTGATCTCCATAAGGAAAATTAACCAATTTTATTCTTATTAACATTATTATTATCATTATAAATATATTTATAATTTTATTTTATTAAAATTATTTAAGAATTATATCTATGTACAGCATTAAGGAATTATTAATATTATTAATTTATCAATATAATTATTATAATAATTATTAAATTTATTTTTATTTTTATTATTTTATTTGTAATATTATTATTATTATTTTTATTATTATTATTATATTCTTATTTATATTTTTATCATTTTTATTATTTTTATAATATCTATTATTTTTACCACTAAACCTAACAAAATTATAATTATATTAAAAGTATCTCGAAAATTATCATTTAAATCTTTATCACTAATATTATAAAATTTAATATTCTTATTATAACTGCCCCTCTAAGGGCCTCATTATAATAATTAGCATGTTTATTAAAAATCTCTATATCATAAGAGAGTAAAGAAATACGTTTACTTATATTATTAATCAACGATTTTTAATAGAAAATGGGTGATTACTATAACATTTATAATCTAAGGTTCTCATTAAGTTTATGATGCTAACATTAAAGTTAGTATAGGTATGTGTGAGTGAGGTGGGTATTTGTATAAGTCGTGGGTCTGTGGTTTACGTGTGTGTATTTGTGTGTGAATGTTTAGGTTAGGGGGATTGCTATATAGGCTTGTTATAGAGTTTAGCAAAGGGAGATTTTATCATTATATGTTTTTATGAGTTTTGGTTTATCGTGGGTTTTTTAGGGAATTTGTGGTAATTTATCTATTTACGATGTTTGTTGTTTTATTACCATTGTTTCATTCATATTTTTGAGTGGTGTTCGTTTTGCCACGTGAATATTATTTTTAATTCTATTTATTCCATTTCTCCATCATATTTTAAAAGATGTTCGTTTCAAGAGCGGGAATACTTTTTATACATATGTTAAGTTCCTTGGGAACGTAATTTGTTTGGTGTATATGTTGAGGCTTATATGTACTGTGGGTTGGGTGTGAGTGGGGTGGGTGTTTGTATTTGTTATGGGTGTGTAGTTTACGTGTGTGTATTTGTGTGTGAATGTATAGGTTAAAGGGATTGCTATATAAGTATGTTATAGGGTTTAGTAAAGGGAGTTTTATCATTTATGTTTTTGTGAGTTTTAGTTTATCATGGTAGTTTTATAAAAGAATCCATTCATAATTTTTTAAATAATGTTGGTTTACCGCGTGTATATAATTTTTAATTCCATTTATTTCTCCATTCATAATTTTAAGTGAGGTTGCTTCCATAGCGCGTATCTTTTATACATAAGTTATGTTCATTGGTAACGTAATTTGGTTTGATGTTTTTAACGGATTAGAATTTAATTTACTTCATAATTTGAAACTGACTTGAAAGTATGTATATTATTTCTCCTATGTCATATTGTTATTTTGATATTCTGGTTACTTACGATGTATTTTATATATCGTATTATGTGTAATAATGTTGTTTTCTTTGGAGTGTTTATGTATGTGGGATGTGTGTGAGTGTGTGCGTTATTTTGGTTGTGTAGTTTGTTTATATGTATGAATGTGGGTGTGTTAATATTGTGTATATATCGAGTTTGGTGAGTATGTATATGTATATGGTGGGCATTTTTACGTATGTATATTGTGTGTGAATGTGTTTATGGGTTTGCTATTTAGGTTTGGGGATGTATGTGTATATTTGTCTGTGTGGGGTTGAGTGGGTTTTTGGAGTATATGTTGAGGTTTATATGTATGTATAGGTATGTGTAAGTGGGGGGGTATTTGTATATGTCGTGGGTGTGTGGTTTACGTGTGTGTATTTGTGTGTGAATGTTTAGGTTAGGGGGATTGCTATATAGGTATGTTATAGAGTTTAGTAAGGGAGATTTTATCATTATATGTTTTTATGAGTTTTGGTTTATCATGGTAGTTTGTTAAGGAATTCGTAGTAATTTGTGTCTATTTGCGATGTCTGTTGTTTTATTGCATTATTTCATTCATATAATTTTTAATTCCATTTATTCCATTTCTCCGTTCATAATTTTAAGTGATGTCCGTTTATAGAGCGGGAATGTGGGTTGTATGTGTGTGTGAGGGAGTATGAATAAGTATTGTGTTGAAGTATTTAGCTATTTTATTTATTTATCGTGCCTAGACGTTTTTATGTGTATGTATAGGGATATATATATAGGTGTGTGATTTAGTGTATGTATTTAGATATGGTTATATATAATTAGTTATATGTGTATGGGTGTCATATAGTTTATTTTTGTTTTGTTTTATATTTTATATTTTATATTTTATATTTTATAATTTTATATTTAATTGTTGATAGGTTTATTTTAGTTTATATATTGTTTATATTGATTATATATGGATTATATATAGGTTATAAATAGATTATATATTTATATTTTTTCATTAACACTTTAATTATTTTAAAATTATTTTTTTTATTTTAAAATTATTATTTTAATTTTAAAATATTGATATTTAGATTGGAAGTCCACTGAAGATTGTCGATCAAGACAAGAAACAATTGTAGTGGCGGTTTTTTTGACTTTTTATTAAAATTTTATGTATTGATTAAGTCTTTCTTGTTTTGTTTTCAAAATAGTGGTTTTGTCTCTAATAATATTATATATATATAATATATATAACGGGAAGCTTTATGAAAATAAACAAAGACGAAGGCAGGTGGAAAAACAAACGAACAATTGTATTAGTATGGCGCTCAGGAAATATAAATAAAACAAGTCTTTAACGTTTCGAGCCTACGCTCTTCAACAGAAAGATATACAGAGAGAGAAAAACACAGAAAGAAGGAGAGAAAAAAAATGCGTGCAGTAGCTAACGAATCAACATGGCGATCTGATTTCGGCCAGAGTCAAAGATCAAACATGAGACGCGAGAGCGAAATAAGGGGAGATAATAGGGTTGATAAATGGGTTGAGGGACCAGCTAAAAGTGTGGGAGGGGTCTGGATTGTGTATGTATAGGGTTGGTGTATGTATTAGTATGTAAAAGGGTGTGTGTGTGTGTGTGTGTGTGTGTATGAGAGAGTATTAGTGCGTAAGATTGGTCTGGACGTGCGTATGTATGGGGTTGGTGTATGTATTAGTATGTATTAGTATGTATTAGTACGTATGGTATGTATAGGTGTGTTGTGTGTGTGTGAGAGTATATAAGTGCGTATGCGGGGTCTGGACGTGTGTATGTATAGGGTTGGTGTAAGTATTAGTATGTACTAGTGTATTAGTACGTATTAGTATGTATTAGTTGGTGTGTGTATTAGTATGGCACATCATGTGTGATGTGATGTGTAAAGTCATGTGGTGTAGTGAGGAGAAGAGGGGGACGGGGAGAAGAGGGGGAGGGGGAGAAGAGGGGGGGAGAGAAGGGGAGGGGAAGAAGAGGGGGAGGAGAAGGGGGGAGAGGAGAGGATGGGGAGAAGGAAGGGGATGAGGGGGAGAGAGAAGGGGAGAGAGGGAGTGAGGGAGCAGAGGGAAGGGGAAGAGGAGGGAGAAAGAGGGAAGAAGGGAAGGGGAGTAGGGGTGAAAGGATGAAGGACTGAAGAAGTAGGGGTCGGGGGGAGAAAGGATAGGTGAGGAGGGGGGTGAGGTTAGATGAGTAGGGGGGGAGAGTTGAGACAAATGGCGTATAAGAGCGAAGAGAGAAGATTAATTCCTGTTCACGGCGCAAACGGGAATCCGGATGGCCTCTGTGTAAGGACAAACCGAACACAGATAGGTGTTGCAAGGAGTGACCGGTGGAGCGGAAATGGCGTGAGACCGGTGTGTCGTTCGCAAGGTGGATGTCACGAAGGTGTTCCGCGAACCGGTCAGCCAAGCGGCGTCCCGTTTGTCCGATGTACAAGGAATTGCAGAGAGAGCAAGAGATGCAATAGATAATATTGCTGGAGGTGCAGGTGAAGGAGTGGATGATGGGATAGGTCGATGGTGGGTGCTAGTGAGGCGGGTGGTGTTGGAGAGGTAAGGGCAAGTGCGGCAACGTGGGCGGGAGCAGGGGAACGAGCCGGGTTGGGAGGTAGGGTCAGGAAGGAGCTATGGACCAAAAGGTCTCGAAGGTTGTGGCTCGTTTGAAAGAGGGGAGGGGTCGGTTAGGGAAGAGGTGTGAAGTGGACGGGTCGGACTGGAGATGACGGAAAGCTCGAAGAATGGTGCGTTGGAGACGTAGGGTCGTGGGTGGGGTAAGTTGAGGGAAAAGGGAGGCGGGAGACTACAGGGTGGGTTCGGGGAGAGAGAGCAGATACACGGTCCACGGACCGTGCTCTGGCAAGGGCGGTGTGGATAGTGGTGAGGGGGTATCCACGTAGGGTGAAGTGGTGAGCCATACGTTGAGACTGAGTCTCAAAGTCATGGTCGTCACTACAGAGCCTACGTAGACGGAGGAATTGGGAATAGGGGATGGAAAGCTTGGTGTGTTCTGGGTGGGAGGAAGAGAAGTTGAGGTATGAGTGTGAGTCTGTGTGTTTGTAGTGAATGGAGGTGGTAAGAGTGGAGTGAAGAATGCTAACCGAAATGTCGAGGAAGGAGACAGAGGTGTTGGAGATAGTGGAAGTGAAGTGGAGGGCTGGATGGAAAGATTGGACGAAAGAGAGGAAGGAATCTAGATATATATATATATATATATATATATATATTATACTCTGTACCTACAGCTATCCATGTATATATGTAATTCCCAAAAAAACTGTACTTTTATATGTATGTACATCTACATGTACACTTCAACACACGACACAATCACAGACGCACACACACACATATACATTTACACTTGTGTACACATACACACATAAAAATTCACAAAATGTAAGATTATTTTTTGCTTTATTTTATGTTTATATTATTCTTTCTTTTATAATTGTTGTTTGTTTGTTTATTATGTTTATTTTTGCGTGCAGCGTATTTCAATTCGACAAATATCTGTAAATATATTATTGTAACACTGTTTCGCGTTTCGTTATTTCTCGTAGTTTCTAGCAAAATATCTACTCCCCACTGAAATATATAATAAGATTTTGGCATCCTTCTGTAAAAGATAAGATATATTAATAAGAAAGTTGTGAATAAAATAAAAAAGGAGTATAACAAGAAGAAAAAAGTGAAATTTCATTGGTGAGAATAATGAGCGTCTTATAAATGAGGATAAATTGAAGGTGGAAAAATCGATGCGAATAAAGTATTTCCAAAAAATAATGATAGTTATCAACAACCAAAGTATAAGAAGGAAGATAAGAAAAAAGGAAAGAAAGAAAAACAACAACAATAATATTAATAATGAAGAGGAAGGTAGAGGAGCAGGAGCAGTGGGATAATAATAATAATAATAATAATAATAATAATAATAATAATAATAATAATAATAATAGTAATAATAATAATAATAATAATAATAATAATAATAAAATGATGATGATGAGATGATGATGACATTAATAATTAGAAGAAGAAGAAGAAGAAGAAGAAGAAGAAGAAGAAGAAGAAGAAGAAGAAAAAGAGAAGGAGGAGCTAAAATAAGATGAGGGAATAGTGGGGTTGATGGTGAGGGTCAATTGAGGTGGTGCAGGTTGGTGGTTGTGGTGGTGGTGGAGAAATACTATTAAAGATTTTCCATTTTGTGGTTATGTTGTTCATTACAGTGTGAGAGATAATTTTTTAAAAATACTATATGTAATTGGTTTCATTTGTCTGGGCGACATATGGAGTCAAGTTTTTTATAGACACACATACACAAACACAAACATGCACATGCATATATGTGTATGTATGTATACAAAAAGATAGATAGATAGATAGATAGATATATAGATAGAATAGATAGATAGATAGATAGATAGATAGATAGATAGATAGATAGATAGATAGATAGACAAATAGATAGATAGATAGATAGATAGATAGATAGATAGATAGATAGATAGATGGATGGATAGATATACAGATACATAGATAGATGTGTAGTATCAGCACACAGAATAGATGTAAATAAGCAATGCAATACGTAGACATATATATACATTTATACGTGCACCCACAGAACACTATGCATCACCGTGTAAGCTAACGAATAAATAGAAATATATAGATACGCCATCCTACGTAAACATATATGCATATATTTTTGATATTTCTATTACTGATATTATATTTATATATGTGTGTGTATATGTATTTGTATATATGTGTGTGTGTGCGTGTGTATGTATGTATGTATGTATGTATGTATGTATGTATGTATGTATGTAGTATGTATGTATGTATGTATGCATGTATGTATGTGTGTATAAATTAAATTAGAGATAAAACCACTATTAGGCAAATCAAACAGTGAAAAACATAAACCAAAACATGAAAATAAAAATAATTAATAGAATATACAAAATATAAAATATAAAGGGCAACAACCCTGAAACATGTCTGCAGATGTCTGACTAGCAAGGTGAAGCGGCTGACCTCCCCTGTTCGAAGGTTGTAATGGACGCAGGTTCGTGTGTCATATAGCTAGCTAGAGGCGGTGGCCTCTTGGAGCTAATCAGCGACAGCTTTAGTCTTATTTATAGACTGCCATATTAGTATGGCGATAACTATTAATATAATACATATATATATATATATATATATTATATATATATATATATATATATAAACGCATATACATGCACTCAGAAATGTTAGACAAAGTCGAGCGAGGTCTATGACTTTTACAGGTCTATTAAACTCCCGCCTTCCATCAACTCGACTTTGGCATTACCTATACAGGTCCAATGTGTACCACACTAAGCTGTCCCAATGATCGCAGAACCACTTGAAATGAAGCATTTTGATCAATAACACAATGCAAATAGGAACCATGTTTTTGTGACAGACATACGAGTCTACATACATAAACACGCATATCTAAATTATATATGGGCATTTGTGCGTATATTAACACACATTTGTCTGTCCGGTTTGTAAATTCTGTTATATAGAAAATATTGTTTAACGAGTATCGTCGCAGATAGGACATCATAGAAATTTAATACAAGGGCTTTCGTCCAAATGTTTCAAGAGTTATCATCTGAATCAACATTCTTTCGGTCATATACTGTACTTCTATTTTCCCAATTTATCTGGAAATTCAGGGATGAAGGACGAGAATAAATGTCTTGCAGTGATATATCAGCGGATCACAGCATTATAGCCTTTGCTTATCAAAGCAATTCATATATTGAAGCATCTGGCAATGTCTCTAAAACGTAGTCTGAAATATTATCAAGGTGTCGTCATCCGAGGTATTTCTCGCACAATGTTTTCAATTCATGGGTGTCTCAAATAAAGAAAATAAATTTGAAGGTTTGAGATTTTATGACCCAACCAGAGTAGCCGTCCAGTAAGTAGTACTCGAACACCAAAGTTAGGGCAAAATGCTATTATATTAAAGCTGCATAATTCAGAATAATCTAAATACTGGGAAACTCTGATTAACCTTTCTTGGGGGTTTTCAGGTTCATTAACGTAGTATATGTATATAT
>NC_043000.1:94626903-94654403 GCF_006345805.1 Octopus sinensis
AATACAAATATTCTTTTTGGTGTTGATATTAGACGTAGAGACACCGAAAATTGGAATGTAGTATCGAAAAACTAATAGCATCAGTAATAAACAAACAACCAAAAAGAAATTTTACTTTCTCTTCAGATTCATTCCATTATTTTAATGTAGACTCCAAAGCAAAGATATTTTTGTAAAAGAACATTTACCTCATGTAAATAGTTTCATTGCATAAATAATAAATGTAATAATAAATTAAAATTGAGTTTTCATTTAAAATTATTCATTATGAAATTTAACAAGAACACAAAAATGCTAGCTCAAAAATTTAATAAGAAACATTAAGATATTAAAATTTCAGATTATGATCTTTCAGGAAATTGATATATTCTTTTACAAAATTATACTTGCCTATCATATTTCTAATACGTTTCTTGATATTTTTCTATCCTTTCTTTTTGCTGTTTACTTTACTTAAATAATTTCTTCTGCAGTTTGTTATAGTCAAGATATAATTCGTCATAATACGTCCTTAGAACTTACGTTCGCTTTACGCCACTGCTCAATTCAGCTCGAAAATCAGCAATTATTCGACACAAAGCCTTTTTCGTGAGCCCAATTTGAACTGAAGCCAAACCTAGCATTAAACAGTTGAAATGAGAATAACAAAACGAAATAACCCATGATATTCATACATGCATGCTGATGGCGAATTGACTTTGCGATGAATTGTACTAACACGATGTATATCATGTGTGTGTGGATGTGTGTGTGTGTGTGTGTGTGTGTGTGTGTGTGTTTGCATGTGTGTAGCCCAGTGGCAAGAAGCTTACTTCCCAGCCACATGATTCCAGGTTCACTCCCGCTGCATGTCATCTTGGCCAAGTATCTTCAGCTATGGCCTCGGGCCTTCGAAATCCTTGTCAGTGCATTTGGTAGACGAAAACTGAAAGAAGCCCGCGGTATATATATCTATGTGTGTGTCTTTCACCGTTGTTAGTGCATTCACGTCCCCGTAACGTAGCGGTTCGGCAAAAGTGTCTGATAGAATAAGTATCAGGTTTCACAAAAACACTAAATACTGGGGTTGATTCATTCGACTAAAAATTCTTCAAGGCGGTGCCCCAGCATGGCCGTAGTCTAATGACTGAAACAAGTGGAAGATGAAAAATGAAAAGACGTTTGTGTGTGTGCGCGCGCGTGTGTGTTTTGCAGTATCCCGACTGTTTTTGTCCATGGCACGAGCATTTTGCACACGACTACCTTCAAATGCTTCAATAAATCCAAATAAAGCTCTTTCTTGAACGCGCTGACAATGTGGAAAAAATAAATAACCATCAATTCCTTTCAAATGGAAAGAGGAATCTCCTTCACTACATGTCTATGATCTAATCACCTGTGCATGTTCCATACGTTTTCAACCACGTAGACTATTCACATTTCGGCAGGTTATGGAACTCTTCATTCAACGAAGACCACATGCAATCTACGTCTCCACATTTTTCATCTTTTAATGACAAAATATGAACTATCGGAATTCACATACCATTAAGAAGAAGCATTTCTACCACTTCTACACATCACTTTCCTTACATAATGGAACAGTAACTATAACATCCTACATATATCTTTTGTTTTTACTTTTATTCTTTTATTTCCCTCTATACTTCTTATTTCCTTCCTTTTCCAAAATAACTCCTTATATTACACTCTACTACTTCCCCTTATTTGACCATCTCACATCGTCTCTGATGAAGGGATATCTCTAATATCCCAGAAAAAAGATGTAAGACTATCTTTCTTTTTATAAATGTCCTGAAAATTCCACACTGCCTTGTCTTTGTTCACTCATTTTATTTAACATATACATGCTCATGAAAGACCCGTATTAGACTCCTCGTTCGTATTATTATCGAACCGAGAGTTTAAATACGGTCTTTCTATAGCTTCTACATAGCCTTACCTACCATCTTGGGTCTTCTGGATGTCAATATATATATATATAAAGAGAGATAGATAGATATAAATATATGTAGCGAGAGAGAGAGAGAGAGGCAAATCGAAATAAAATACAAATAACCGAACAACGAAAGTCAAAAGTACGTTCACACAGAATATATTAGATCATAGTAATTAGATTAGATTATAGTAAATGTGGGGAAAAGGGTGAGTATATAACGTTTCAAGTATGGCTTTTCATCAGAAAAAGAAGAAAAGACAAGTCCAGAGAAGTAAAAATGTCCAGGAAAAAAGACGTGTGTGGTTACATGGCTATACATCAAATACGGCACGCAAAGGGTCTGAACTAAAAAGCTTCCGGCTGTAAAGAAAATTTTACCACACGGTCAGACACTTACACCTATATATAATATATTTTTTTTCACTTTTAGCACCTCTCTATTCATCCATTAATCATGTTTTTATTTAATATCATTATTAGAAATACCATGTTATTCACAAAACAATACGATTACAGTTATCATCGTTGATTTTTAATATCAGTTCTTTTTCTTTGCTTTTCATTAATTGCTCTCGGTATTTTATAACATATATTTACACTTGTTATCATCAAAAACTAATTTTTTACACCCTTTGTTGTTATAATAAAAAATCGATGAGCCGAATATAACACATCGACCAATTGCTGTCAGGTATCTCGAAACTTTATAGTTAAAGAAACCATAGAATATAAATCTTATTCAACAGAGGAGTCACTACATAGACGCTTAAGCTTCTAGAAATAGAAATCGAATACCCTTAAACCGCACAGTTGTATTAAATGCAAAACAACATTAGACAATGTAATCTTATATATATATCTATATATGTAAAAATGTAGTTGTGTGAGTGTCTGTCTCCTACGATTTAGATTCCTAACTCCTCCCACATTTTGCGGTGCAGTTTAACCAAATTCGGGTATTTTATAGTCGTGATTAATATCGAGCCCGTCTGGCTATTAGCGCGCGTCTACGATGAGTCTACGATTTTAAAAATAATTTAACATCATTTTTTATTCCATTTTAATGCATAATTTTTCGTGTGTCGATGGCGGCGGAGATGGCGTCCACGCTCAAACATCTGCACCTGTGTTTGCTTCTTCCCCTTCTTCCCTCCCTCGTGAAGCTGTGGGGAAGGGAGTTTAAGGAAATCAACGTCGTAATGCGTTGTCAAGGAGACCAGCGTTCTTTTAGAACAACGACTTCATGGCTTGAAGACACCAAAACAGAAATGGCTAAGAAAGCCCGAATCGGCATCTATAAGGGAAGTAACTCTCTAAAAATGCTTATATAGTTATTTCCCTTACAAACCCGAGCAACGCCGGGCGATACTGCTAGTATATGTATATATATATATATATATATAATATATTTTTTTTCACTTTTAGCACCTCTCTATTCATCCATTAATCATGTTTTTATTTAATATCATTATTAGAAATACCATGTTATTCACAAAACAATACGATTACAGTTATCATCGTTGATTTTTAATATCAGTTCTTTTTCTTTGCTTTTCATTAATTGCTCTCGGTATTTTATAACATATATTTACACTTGTTATCATCAAAAACTAATTTTTTACACCCTTTGTTGTTATAATAAAAAATCGATGAGCCGAATATAACACATCGACCAATTGCTGTCAGGTATCTCGAAACTTTATAGTTAAAGAAACCATAGAATATAAATCTTATTCAACAGAGGAGTCACTACATAGACGCTTAAGCTTCTAGAAATAGAAATCGAATACCCTTAAACCGCACAGTTGTATTAAATGCAAAACAACATTAGACAATGTAATCTTATATATATATCTATATATGTAAAAATGTAGTTGTGTGAGTGTCTGTCTCCTACGATTTAGATTCCTAACTCCTCCCACATTTTGCGGTGCAGTTTAACCAAATTCGGGTATTTTATAGTCGTGATTAATATCGAGCCCGTCTGGCTATTAGCGCGCGTCTACGATGAGTCTACGATTTTAAAAATAATTTAACATCATTTTTTATTCCATTTTAATGCATAATTTTTCGTGTGTCGATGGCGGCGGAGATGGCGTCCACGCTCAAACATCTGCACCTGTGTTTGCTTCTTCCCCTTCTTCCCTCCCTCGTGAAGCTGTGGGGAAGGGAGTTTAAGGAAATCAACGTCGTAATGCGTTGTCAAGGAGACCAGCGTTCTTTTAGAACAACGACTTCATGGCTTGAAGACACCAAAACAGAAATGGCTAAGAAAGCCCGAATCGGCATCTATAAGGGAAGTAACTCTCTAAAAATGCTTATATAGTTATTTCCCTTACAAACCCGAGCAACGCCGGGCGATACTGCTAGTATATGTATATATATATATATATATATATATATTGTATATATTTGTCTATGTGTGTATGGTGTGTATGCATACCGTTTCAGTTTTAATCTGAACAGAATTACAAGAGCGGTGCTTGGCATGTATCTAACTTCGATGAATGATAAATGCCATGCACAAAACAGAAATATCTTTATAGCGAATATTCTG
This sequence comes from Octopus sinensis, assembly GCF_006345805.1. Taxonomy (NCBI): domain Eukaryota; kingdom Metazoa; phylum Mollusca; class Cephalopoda; order Octopoda; family Octopodidae; genus Octopus; species Octopus sinensis. The sequence goes on from NC_043000.1 coordinate 94,631,400, forward strand.
CTGAGTACCACAGATTTGCTTGACAGTTACTGGTCCTTAACCACTTGAGCATACCTCTTAGTCGCTGACAATATGTGCATCTCTATTATCATGAGCAGGAGCGATGGGGAGCATCATAGACATGTGTTGGGAGGGATTCTTCTGGGTTTTAATAAATGTAACAGAAAACAAAGTCTGAAGGAAATACTAGCCATGTTTCATACTCTATATGGGTAAGCAAATAGGAAATAACAGTTGCTACCCAAGGAGAAAAATCGGGTTACTCAGTAACATTCATTTACTGAAATAGTTCGCTTTTACCATGGTGCCTCCCCTGATTTCAATGTACCCTGGCTTGGGTGGTTACATGCTATTTTACCCATAGCTAAGTAGCACCCACGACAAGTTCTGCTACACCGGGTCAGAGTAACTCTAAGAACAATAGTTACTAAGATGTGGTTCGATACTCCTCAAAACTCCGAACCCCGGCCTCACTAATGCTTGCAGTTTAAAGTTGTATCCAGAGTACTAGACAGATGTGTGTATGTGCGTTTTTGTGTGTGTGTTTGTGTGTGTATGCGTGTGTATAAAAAACAGAAATTTTACATATATTTCATAATTTGATTGAGATGAACAGCTGGATCACTAAAAATAAACATCCATATTTCTCTCATTAATTAATTAAGATCCATAATTAATTAATTAAAATTTGTTCCACAGGGATATACAGTATTGTAATAACGTGTTGGGGGTTTTAAGATTTGCAATTAACTGAGCTCGTATTTACCATAATATCTGATGTTTACACATTAATTCTTGTCTTACAGTCTCTTTCTTTCCCTCCCTCAGTATATAGGTGTGTATGTGTGTGCATATATGTATGTGCGTGTATCTTATGAGTATTAACATTTTTATTTTTTGTTCTATGAAAATTAGAAATTGTATTTATTTGACTGAGATGTGTTAACATGGGAGTGATTAGGTTTCATTGAACGGGATCTTGTTTCTGTTAACTTATATTTATAGAAGCCAATGGCAGTATGTGTGTGGATAATTTTACCGATGTGCGCGCATGGGCGAGCGCAGATCGATTGTCTGTGTAAATATGTCTGATATTCGTTTAATTGAAAAGTAAATTGAAACTGAAAAATCATATTTATTTGTTGCAGAAGTGTGCGGATAGATATGATCACATGGCAACTGATCAGCCATGAGTAATTTTTTATGAAAAGGAGGTTGACCAGTGCATCATATTTCTTATTTATATATACTATATCCCTTTCTCAGTTTTTTTGCGTTCTGATTTCCAATCTTGCAGTTGCCTATTTGAGTGTTAAATATAATACACTGCCTACATTAGCACCATCAGGCAACTTATGTGTCTTTAGCTTTTGACATTTATTCCTGTTTAAAGATACCTCCTCCCTCACTTCCTCACATTAGTCTCAGATGCCCTGTAAAGGGTCATGAACTTTGCTTTACTTCTGACTAAAAGTTAAAGTGCAAATAATATAAATAAAAATAATATAAATGCTTTGTTTCAAGCATGTATTGGACAAAAGAAATAGCAATTAATTTTAAGCAATAACGCATGAAACGGATATTTAAGCCACATGTGTTGCATCATGAGCAAACTTGCGTCTTATGGAGATATTAAATACTGGCTTCAAATTTTGGAACAAGGCCGGCAACTCCGGGGGAGAGTTAAGTCAATTAATCGATCCCAGTATTCAGCTGGTATGCTTTTTATCGAGCCTAAGGCAAAGTCAACCTCGGCGGAATTTGAACTTAGAATGTAAAGATGGTCGAAATGCCGCTAAGCATTTTGCCCGGCATGTTAATGATTCAGCCAGCTCGTCGCCTTATACCCTTTACTCTTTTTACTTGTTTCAGTCATTTCACTGCAGTCTTGCTGGAGCACCGCCTTTAGTCGAGCAAATCGACCCAAAGGCTTATTTTTGTAAGCCTAGTACTTATTCTATCAGTCTTCTTTTGCCGAACAGCTAGGTTACGGCAACGTAAACACACCACCATCGGTTGTCAAGCGATGTTTGGGGGACAAACACAAACGCACAAACATATACACACACACACACACACACACACCAAATCCACTCACAAGGCCTTGGTCGGCCCGAGGCTATAGTAGAAGACACTTGCCCAAGGTGCCACGCAGTGGGACTGAACCCAGAACTATGTGGTTGGTTAGCAAGCTACTTACCAGACAGCCACTCCTGCGCCTATGGAGATATCAAATACAGGTTTCAAATTTTTACACAAGGCCAGCAACTCCAGGGGAAGGAGTAAGTCGATTACATCGACTACAGTAATCAGATGATACTTATGTTATCAACTCCCCACCGCCACAAAGTCGACCTCGGCAGAATTTTAGCTCAAAACTCAGAGACAGACGAAATGTCGCTAAGCATTTTGCTCGATATGTTAACGATTCAGCAAGTTCGTCGCCTTATGGAGATATTAAATACTGGTTTCAAATTCTGGTGCAGGGCCAGCAATTGTGGTGGAGAGGTAAGTCGATTACATCGACCCCAGTGCTCAACTGTTGCTTATTTTATCGACCCTAAGAGAATGAAAGGCAAAAGCAACCTTGGCGGAATTTGAACTCAGAATGGAAAGACGGACGAAATGCCGCTGAGTATTTTGCCTAGCGTATTAACGCTTCTGCCAACCTGCCGCCTTACGGTGTTCTGTATATTACTGGAATTACAAAGCTTTGTCTTGCTGATCGCTTTCAGGAGCACGTTCGAAGCACACTACAAGATACGCCAAACTAACCAATCACCAACCACTCCAACAAAAGGAACTATTCCGTTACCCATTCATATGTATGCTGTGTCTCCAAACATTATGGATACTGGAAGTAACGGAAGGAAATAGATTTTACATTCAATCTTTCAATCGTGTCACCGACGAGTTTGAATTGACGTTTATCTTCTAATCGTACTGTCAGTTCAGTAATCGTACTCCAGTCTTCATTTCACCTTTATTTTTCTCTTCACTTCATTTTCACTGGTTTCTCTTCTTTTCATTTCTCTTACCTTTAACTTCTCTCAGCCATTTTCTCTCTAAATGTCGCTGAAAAACACCATGTGATGTGTCAATTCTAGCCGGCATTAGTAACGAATCTAAATTTATATACAGTTCTAAATTTATAGACTTGAAATCAGAAGATTACGGTGAAGATTTTTATTTATTTATTTATTTATTTATTTATTTTCTTAGGAGCGGTACAAATATTAACTTGGTAGCGATAATAGAAACGGGATTATCTTTGCTGCTACCGCTGCTAGTAGAATGTAATGGCCGTTGAGTTACAGATTCTAGTAGTAGTAGTAGTAGTAGCAGCAGCAGCAAGAACAGTATCACCAGCAGCATTAGCAGCGGTAGACAGAGGAGGAAGAGAATTCAATCTATTGGCCTTATTAAAGTTAAATCCCTCGCTTCTAGATTGTATAATTCAAACACTCCCAGTTAATTGAATTTTCAGGACATTACTTATGTAAAACTTTATCGTGGTAGTAACAGCAATTATAATTGTTGTTTCCACGTCAGCAACAATGATAACAAAATGTGACTTTATGATCAATAATCAAACAATAATGAAAAAACAATTTAAAAAGAAACTGAGAGTAATTGATATTAAAACCAATATTTAGATGAAAAACATCAGTTTACTCATAATATATTCATTTGAAAAATTATAGGAGAAAAAATATTAGCAATAATAATATACGGATATTTTTTTGTCATTTGATTCACGATTTAGCCATTAATAACAATCTAATGGGAAGGTTTTACAATTTACAAATAACAAAAACAACAATAACAACAGAAATAACGCTTTCAAATTTTGGTACAATGCCAGCAATTTCTCGAGGTGGGGGTATGCCGATTACATCGACCCCAGTGCTTGACTGGTATTTATCTATAGATCCTGAAATGATGAAAGGCAAAGTCGACCCCGGCGAAATTTGAACTAAGAACGTAAAGACGAACGAAATATGCTAAGCATTTTGCCCGGTGTGCTGACGATTCTTATTTCTTTATTGCACAGAAGGGGCTAAACATAGAGGGGACAAACAAAAACAGACAAGGAGACTAAATCGAATACATCGACTCCAGTGCGTAACTGGTATTTAATTTATCGATCCCAAAAGGATGAAAGGCAAAGTCGACCTCGGCGGAATTTGAACTCAGAACGTAAAGGCAGACGAAATACTGCTAAGCATTTCGCCCGGCGTATTAATGTTTTTGGCAGCTTCCTGTCTTCCCACCCTTAATTATAACTCTTTCTAATTTTGGCACAAAGCCAGAAATTTTGAACGGGGGGATAAGTAGATTGTATCGATCACAGTGTTCCACTGGTATTTATTTCATCGACTTCGAAAGAATGACAAGCAAAGCACGGCGGCATTTGAACTTAGAACATTAACATCCAGAACAAGTGTTGCATAGCATTTTTTCTGACGCTCTAAGGATTCTGCCAGCGCTGGAGGCCGATATAATCGATTCACCCAGTTCTCCAAAATTTCTGGCCTTGGACGAAAATTTGAAGCCATTATTACTAAGGAGGGAAACTAGCAAAACCATTAATACCCGCCTCATAAAATTGCTAGCTTTACACCAGAAAATAAAGCTTTCTCTTTCTGATAACGATATTGTATTGCATAACTGGTATAACAGTGAACAAAGTGTCCCTTTCATCATTAATTTATATATCCCTAAATTCTGAACTGAAATAATGGTGATGTGGTCCTCGCTTTCTATCATCTTGGAGTCGAAGGCATAAATACAAATTAAGTACTGGATCCGTTTTAAATTACTCGTATCGTTATCTCATATTTGTCTCCCGATAATACCAGCATCTAAAACAATTAACGAAATTATCGTGCATATTACCAACCAATGCGCGTATGCGGGTAAAATATGGCTTCAAAACTCTACATGATTCACATCACTCCCAAAATAAAGAGTTTGAAAACCACAACGCCGTACAAACGTACTTAGAACTATTACAAGTGCCATATTTAGCCAACAAATGAAACAACACCAATCATGTACATATATTGCATTAGTTCTAAAATGGCTTTTCCCGCCAACCTGATACCCTAATCTTTACTTAACAACCTACAATAGTCTATGAAATACACAAAATAACGTTCTATGCATTATAACGTTCTATGTATTACACATGTAGTACACATGTAGTACACATGTAGCAAATTAGTAATTTTAAAAAAATGCATGACTACCTGTATATGAAACGAGTACAGTTTGTAGCCTTTGTACTCTTCACCCTTCGTAGTTCCCGACAATTAAACATGAAAAAATCCTACTTCAAACACACAAATACATATGTACTGGACCTAGGGAACTATTTTAGTTCTATGTTTCCTACTTAAGTAAAATAAGCATAAGTCAGACATGCACACTGAAATAGTTACATCATTATCCCCAAAACACTGTACTGGGGATGTACTATTAATAATAAATAACAGTTGTGCTCTCTCAGAATCTGTTGCATCTACCGCCAATCTAACAGCTATCAGTATCTTAGGCTTTCACAGTCAAGAACTGAACCATAACTTGCTCGTTTGGCCTGCTAGAAATAACACACAAATCCTACTGAGAATACACACATCTTAAAAGGCTTTGCTTGATTAATATTGATTTGGGTTTTTGACAGTAAGAACTAAAACATCAAGAACTAAAACAACGACAGCGGACAGAGTAGGTAATGAAGAGGTATGCGTTTACATTTCCGTTTTGCAATAGAACTGCTTTCAGTCCTATATCAGGAAGGGAGGAGGAAGGGATGGGAGGGGAGGAGGGGGAGGAATAGGATTTCCTTGTGACTCGAACGATCAAACCTGTGATCAAAGACTTCAAACTGGCAATCCAGACAGTGCATAAAGTACTTACTACATTACACAATGCGTCATTCTATTTACGTTACGATTTTAATATTTGGTAGCTACTTCCAGCAGATCAGCTAGTGTAAGCTTTGAGAGACTCTCTCGTTGAATTCTTTATTTCTAGCAGTTAAAAGTTCCCTACAAATATGACCATCTTAAAATCATCCCCATTCTTTCATAACAAAATGTCTGAAGTGTGTTTTTTAGCTACATCTTAAGCCGTTGTTAGTTCTTATACTAAATGCCACAATTTCTTTTATGAAACAAACTAAATAGTCGTATTTTTACTTCAGAATCTTTACTGACAGATCATTTAGCTCTTTTTATTCATACAAACTGAAGCATTAATTTGTTAAACTGTCTAAATACCTCTTTAGCATTTGTTTTCTCTCAAAATAAAGCAAGATTTCGTGTGATAAAAGTATTTATTTTAAGCTATTCGTCGAATCTTTTGCAAAACCAAAATGTCTAATACCACGTTCTATTGAAGTTCGACACGTTACAGACTCTATAAATTGTATAGAAACATTTCCTCTTGATTTCTCACAAACTGTCCTAATGTGATTCTTTGAATTTAGCTCTATTTTATTCGGTGTTCTTAAATTTATTTTAATTCATGTAATTACTTTTATTTTATGTCATGAATAGTGCTCTCATCTAGTCATCAAACGATAAATGGATTATATTTCAATGTTTGTCTACAATGAAGTGGTCGGCAGTATGTATCATGCTACCGACACCGAGTAAGTCGATAGTCAATACATTCAACTTTGAAACTGTCTAGTCCACATAGACATTAATAAATGACACAGGAAGGAACAAATTTCATACTTTAACCAGTATAAGTGCAACTAAAGTGACGAGATATCCGCTTGCCTGAATTATTACACTGCTTATGTGAGTATATCTTTGACAATGGTGCAATAGATTCCACAATTACAAAGCTAACATTGATTAAATACACTTCAGGAAGAAAAATTCTTCAGCAGTTAGGGAATTCACCATATTTCTGTCGAAATCCCTGATTGATTAAACATTATTTATGTAGGTAATACAGTTCCATATTATTTATCTAGCTCCCTGATAATTTTTTCAGTTTCCAACAACTAATTTACTATTTTGTCGTCATTTGTCATGGGTTAACTAAATTTCAACACAAAAATGTTTGATGAAAATGTTTGATGAAAATGTCTGATGAAAATGTCTGATGAAAATATACATCAAACATTTTCATCGAACATTTTCATCAAACATTTACATCAAACATTTTAATCAGACATTTTCATCAAACATTTTCATCAAACATTCCAGACATTCCAGACATTCCGGACATTCCAGACATACCTGACATACATGACATTCCACACATTCCAGTCATTCCTGACATTCCAGACATTCCAGACATTCCTGACATTCCAGACATTCCTGAAATTCCAAACATTCCTGACATTCCAGACATTCCAGTACTAACAAGGCTTTGGTTGGCCCGAGGCTATAATAGACGTCACTTGCCCAAGATGCCACGTAGTGAGACTGAACCCGTAACCATGTGGTTAGAAGGCAAGCTTCTTACCACACAGCCACAGGAAAGTGGATAATTTTGGGCATTACTTATTCTCCATTACACGTGGGTTAGTTACTAATAGGAATAACAAAGTTTTACATTTTAGATTGACATCTAAGGAATTTTCCTGTTTTCTTATAAAATAACTCTGCAAATAATATTTCCATAATTCTCAATTTAAATATGTATTTTCATTCTTTTATTCTTTTACATGTTCCAGTCATTTGACTGCGGCTATTCTAGAGCACCGCTTTAAAAGGTTTTTAGTCGAAGAAATCGACCCCAAGACTTATTCTTCGCAAGCCCATTGCTTATTCCATCGATATCTTTTGCCGAACCACTAGGATATTGGGACGTAAACACATCAACATCGATTGTCAAGCGATGGCAGGAAGAGACAATTCCAGACAAAGACACACATAAATATAAACATGTATATTGTTACGACCGTCGCTCGACTCAACTCAGGACCCTTAGTTGACGACGACGTCTACGCTCAGTCAAACGGAAATCCACCACAGAAAGCGGAGTGGGCAGCGAACGCAAGCCAGAGACCGAAGACAACAACAACAAAGGAGAGAGACAGCGAAGGCAGTTTCTTACATTTAACATCAATTTATATAATTTTACAACATCAATTAAACATAATACATTTCAAATACATTTAAAAACAAAAACATTTAACAATTCATAACTTTACAAAATCAATCAAACGTAATACACAAATCGACTTTTCCAAAACAATCAACTGGTTGACATGCAGCACAATACAGAATCAAACGAAGTATTTTTCTTTTCTTTTAGAGACACAAACAGTTCTCAATTTTCTTTAAACATTTACAAGTTCTTTTTTTTCTTAAACAGATTACACGTTCTTTTTATAGTCTCTTTTTCAAACATCATAATTCAACATTAAAGTCCAAAACACAAATCGAAACATAAACAACAATACCAAATATTTCTGAACCCACTATAAGTAGTCCAGCTTCTTCGCTTTCATCTTCTTCTCTACCTCTCGCCTGGCAATTCCCAATATTCTCTGCCTGTCTTCCTCGCCTCGCCGTTGCCACTATCATCTCCTCGCTGGCTGTCCGCCTCTTGCCAACTGAACCCTTCTCCGGCCATTCGCTGTCTGTCTCTCTAACACCAGTTCGTCGCATTTTAAAGGGTGGCATTTTTCTCAACTTTCCTGACCGTGTAAGGGTCAGAGGTACTTCCTAAACTCATTAATTTTCCTTACCGTTGAGAAGACAAAGAACCATTATTTTTTCCCCGCCGGTTCGACTCCAACCAACGGAACTAGGGCATAACGTTTTCCCGTTTATTCATCTCCGTAACAATATATATATATATATATATATATATATATATACGACGCGCTTCTTTCAGTTTCCATCTACCAAATCGGCTCACAAAGCTTTGGTCGACCCGAGATTGTACTAGAAGACACCTGGCCAAGGTGCCGCGCAGTGGGATTGAACCCCGAACTATGTGGGTAAGGAGCAAGCTTCTTACCACAGAGCCACACTTGCGCCTGTTCACAAATATTTAGCAGCAACTAAGACCACGTATGGTAGATCATCGACACTGACGCACAGCATCTGAGCTACGATTCGAACTAATGATGTCACGTACTTCCGCGAATAATAAGTTATTTCATCTGTTTCTTTATTACCCACAAGGGGCTAAACATAGAGGGGACAAACAAGGACAGACAAACGGATTAAGTCTATTACATCGACCCCAGTGCGTAACTGGTACTTAATTTATCGACCCCGAAAGGATGAAAGGCAAAGTCGACCTTGGCGGAATTTGAACTCAGAACGTAACGGTAGACGAAATACGGTTACGCATTTCGCCCGGCGTGCTAACGTTTCTGCCAGCTCGCCGCCTTTCGCGAACAATAAGTTACCTTATCGACGCGGCTATCAGCTATCACAAGAGTAATATTCTGTTGCCATACCCATCCAATTTTCACTTCATTTAACCAAATTTCTTAACCTCCAGATTAAACAAAAATGAAATCGTTTTGTTTTATTTTTTGTTGTTTTCCTCCTTGTTTTTTTATTTTGTTTTTGTTTTGTTTTGTTTTTTTCGCAATCCCTTCTTCAGGAAAAAAGAACTAATATAGTAATCATAACAAATAGGAAAATGCTAAAAAGACATAAATGCGTAAAGCGGTAAAAATTGATGATTATAAACGCTACTGAAAAACACGTGATGTGTCAGTTCCAACCGACATTAGTACAGAATTTAAGTTTATAGTCTTGAAAAGTTTATAGACTCGGAATCAAGAGATTAAAATGAAGGCTTTTACTCTATTTTATTCTATTTTATTTTATTTCATTTCATTTCATTTATGATGTGGTACAAGGATTAACTTGGTAGCAATAATAGAAATGAGATTATCTTTGCTGCCAGCGATACTGGGAGAACGCGATGGCCGCAGCATTAGTAATTCTTGTTGTTGTTGTAGTAGTAGTGGTAGTAGTAGTAGTAGTAGTAGTAGGAGGAGGAGGAGGAGGAAGGGTAGAGGAGAAAGAAGAAGAAGAAGAAGAAGAAGTAGAAGGAGAAAAAGAAGAAGAAGAAGATTAGTAGAAGGAATAGTACAAGTACTTGTAGACGCAAGAGTAATAATTTGGATGATGAGGGAGACAAACAAAGAAAGAGATAGCAGCAGTAGTAGAAGAAGCAGCAGCAGCAGTAGAAGAAGCAGCAGCAGCAGTAGTGGTAATAGCACTACTATTACTACTTGCTATCGTTTTAAAGTTTTATTTTCTTTAGTATTTGCGAAAGGAATTTGTGTAGGTGCCATTACTATTCAGGGGAGCTACAGTAACGTTGTGTATGTGTATGTGTGTGTTTAGACTAGTTGTAAAACAGTTTTATGGCTACAAAACATTTTTAAAAATAGTTTTCGTATTGCTTAAGTACAAAGATAGGCACCATCATTTCATTTGTGAGAAGCACGGAAACTATTAGGAAGTACAGTGTTTCTGCCTTTAGCATGTTCATTGGAAACAACCTAAGGAAAGTGTAATAATTTCCCAGGCTCAGTTTATCGACTATTTTTTCTAGAACGCTTAACACAAATACGCAATATATTGACGTAAAACAGCCCTGGGATTGCATAGTTCATATTCATCTAATTTACTTAATATGAATATACATACATAGATATATATATACGGAAGAGCGTTATAGTTCATTTGAAGCATTGTAGTACAGAAGTTAAATAATACACGAAAAGGGAAATGAGCAAAACTCCTAACAATGCAGAGAGGAAAGACTACGTAGATCCTACCATTGAAGTCAACGATTCAAATGGCAGAGTGTACGTAATACTTATTTCTTTAATTGTATCCTTCGGAAGATGGGGCTTTGCATCTGTAACATATAAAAGTTTTTCAACTTACATCTTTGTTAGAAGCTTTGCTCATTCCCACACACACACACACGCTATATACATCTTTCTATTTTTCTATTTGTCGACGCATCTTTTATCGAAAATACTTTGATGTGTTCATTCTACACAACATTTGCTTCTTCCCTTCTTTCACACCATAACAATATTGATATGTAAGCGTAAGTTAGAGTGGCGGTCGGAAGTGACTAACAAGTAATCCGAGGTATAAAGATAGAGAGAAGTAAGATGAGAGAATCGCTGTTGTGATGACAGCTGTAGAGACTGGGTTGTGGATTTAAGGCAAATATGGTGTTCAGAATAAACAATAAAAACAAAATTTTTTATTCAGTTTTATTAAGATGGGAATTTTAATAAGCTAACTAGCATATTAGATCGATTCAATTGATTATTTAGAGTTTTCGTTAAACATGCAAACCGGAAACGTTCTTTGTAGGACAAACTCGTTGTAGTTCAGGCTTCCGCCGCTAGAAGTCACTTGATGCGACCCTCAGGCATCAGTTTGCATGAGAATGCATACATAAAACATACAACTCTGCACATACATACATACAAACATCCATACATACATACATACATACATACATACATACGAACGAAAATAAAATTACCCTGTTGATGATGTTGAAATTCCAATGAAGAAGTCTTGGATCAATTCTCTATTAGCAAGAAATCTTGAAATAAATTGAATAATGACATACATATGGATATATCTGTGTGGGTGCATACATTTGTGATACGATCATTTTATAAAAGATTTCAGTACACCTAACGTTGAATTATAACGAAATTTTGCTTCATATTATTATACTGAAGTACTATATTAGTTTGGGGTATAATCTGGAGTGATTTCAATATATCTATGCGTAAATGCTTAAAGAAGATGCCGTTGATGCTTCAAGATAAGAACACACTGATATTCGAATATATAAACATTTACATTATTGGATACCAAGTTTTCGATTATGTCTGTCCATCTTGAATAAAAGATGGATAGCCTTGAGCTATAAACGTTGCTGGACTATTTTCAAACATGTCGTTTTTGTACTTTTGGTTATTATAAATATGCTTTTGGAACACACGCACACACACATACATACACACACACACGCACACACAAACACACACACTCGCGCACGCGCACGTACACAAACATACACACATGTATATAAACTGCAATATGTATATCTAGATGTATACATACACGTACATGTATACCGATAGGTAGCTAGTTAGATGAAGAGACAGGCACACAAACAGACAGACAGACAGACAGACAGACAGTCAGACAGACAGGCAGTCAGACAGGCAGACAGATAGATAGATATGAAGAGAATAGACTGATTGTGACATTTCTATGTTTGTGTTACGTAGTAATTTAATGAAAACCCAAAGATTAGAGCAACAGATGGCATGCTACGATTTAAGCAAGTGTTTATATATTATTTAAGAAACAATTGTCTCCAGTCATCTCTATTTCTATAATAATTCTTTGATTTCTTCCTTTTGTAGAATTTTAGTTGTTTCGAGTGGCATCAGATGGAGTTGTGAACTTTCCTGCTAAAATAAGATATTTTTTAATTAATTCTGTGTATGCTGTTGTAGCCTCTATGAACGGAGTTATCATTACCCCCAATATTTATTTTAACGTCGGTGTTATTTCCTTTTCCATATTACCGATACAGCTAGAGATATTGTTTTTCATATTCTGTCATTTATATGCTATGCTTAGGATAGAGGAAAGAGTAAAACAGACTGCCAGCGGTAGTGTAGCAACAGAAACCTCGATATGAGTCCATACAACGCTGAAGTTGTTATGCGCTTAAAATGGTGAAATTGCGTTCGATCTACTTTACCTGTCACCATTTCGTGACACATGAATTAAATACCTATCGTTTACAGTAGATAAGTAGAGGCGCAGGCGTGGATGTGGGATGAAGAGGCTTGCTTTGCAACCACATGTTTCCGGTTCAGTCCCACTGTGCGGTTATGGCCTCGTACCGACCAATGTTTTGGGGCCGAATTTAATAGACGAAAACTGAATGTGTATCTTTGTGTTTGTGTTTGACATCACCACCACCACTACCGTTTGACAATCGGTCTTGGTTTGTTTACATTTCTGCAAAAGACCCTCCCCCCAAGTCGACATCAGCTGAATTTGAATTTAGACCGTAAAGATAGACGAAATGCCGCTAAGTATTTTGCCCGGCGTGCTAACGATTAGTAGTAGTAGTAATATTAGGAGAAGATGATGACGAGCAAGTGGAAGTGTTCCCTCACCGGATGAGGTACTCGGCCGCATTTTGTCCTTCATTACGTTCTGAGTTCAAATTCCGTCGTGGGCGATTTTACATATTAAGACGGCGAGCTGGTAGAATCGTTAGCAAGCCGGACAAAATGCTTAGCAACATTTCGTTCGTCTTTACGATCCGAGTTCAAATCCCACCGATGTCCACTTTACTCCTCATCTTTTCGGCTCGATGAAATAAGCACCAGTTGAACACTGGCGTCGATGTAATCGGCTTAACACTTCTCTGAAGTTGTTAGCCTTGTGCCAAAATTTGAAATCGAGATTAGTAGCAGTCGTTGTTATTGTTGAAGTTGTAGTTGTGGTTTTGGCTACAGCGATAGTGGTAGAGGTCGTTGATATTGAATTAGTTGTTGTAGTGGTGGTAACAGCAGTAGCAAAATAGTGGTTCTAGCAACTGTAGTAGTAGTAGTAGTAGTAGTAGTAGTAGTGTCAGCAGCAGCAGCAATGGTGGTGGTGGCAGCATAAGATATGTGCGTATACACTTATAAAAAAAAGAAAGAAAAAAATCCCATTTAACTTTTAACCTAACCATGTTTTTAATTACATCAATTTAGTTAATATATTATTTTATTCTTTCATTAATTACTATCTTTATTTGTTAATCTTTGCATTTTGTTCTAGTTTTTTATATAATTTTCTTGATTATTTTATTTTCCATGTATATTATTTTTCCTTTTTATTTATTCATAATTATTATATTTTTAATAATTAAATTTTTTGATTTAAAAAGTTTCCATTTTTGATTTTTTCTTTTATTTTTTACTTATTCATTTTTTAATTTTTAATTTCATCTATCATTACCATCATCATCATCATCATCATTATCATTTTTATTATTATAATTATTATTATTATAATAATAATAATAATTATTATTATTTTTATTTTGTTATTTTTGCCACCTTCCTTCCATCTAATTCCTTATACTTCTCCATTTCAGCATTTCCTTATCTCCTTTTTTCTCTCCGTCTTCCTCTCCTCGCAACTTTATCCTTAATATCTTCAAGATTAATGTTGTTAATATAATCTTTGTAAATATCATTATAATTCCTAGTATCGTTAGCATATATATATATATATATATATACATTATATTACTACTACCCCTGCCACTACTACAACAGACACTACCGCAAATACTGGGGATTCTACCATCACCACAACGACAACAGCAACTATTACTACTGCTGACACGACTACTACTACTACTACTTACTAATACCATCATTACTACTACAACTGCTACTGCAACTAATACCACTGTTGCTACAACCACCACGATTACTATTACAATAACAACCACCTCTACCCTTATATATAATTCTGGATGGATATTCTCTTTTAAATTTAGAGTAAATTTTGACTGGCCATCTACTTGGTGGAAAGGTTGTGAAGGAAAGCATCTTGCTTTGACCATCATCCTTTAAATCTTAATAAGGTCATACAAATCCTCATAGTTCCAGATATTGTGATCATTTGTAGCGTAGAAATTAAGGATTTGCCTTCTCTCATCAAGACCCCGAACTCAGCCATACTTCCCTCCATTTGGATTAGCATGCATTCTCTTGCTCCTGTATAGCGTCAAACATTTCATGTGCACGTCATCTTGTTTCCTTATTTCTATTTTTAATGTTCGCTTTTTCGATTTGACTATTTACAGTACGATCACACGTACTCCCTATGTACTTCCGAATGATTTGGAGTACATGATTCATGGATTTACTTACTCTCCCTTTGGATTACGTTACCTTTTAATCTCTTCGGAGTAAGTCGTTTCTGCACATTTGATTATGCATGTTGTTATTCAGTTTCATTTCAAGATTTCTTGCGAATATAGACAGAGCCGGTTTCTAACCTAGATTCAAGTCTCCTTCATTGGAATTTCCACAACATATACAGGGTATTTTTGTATGTGTGTATGTACACGTGTCAGATTTGTATGTTTACTTTTATATATGTATTCTCATGCATATAGTTGCACATCTAGACATGCTCATATATATCTAAATGGTAAACTTCTGAAAAGGTTTACAGATTTTTACCGTTCCAATGATGCATTGGATCTGTTGTCTTCGAATCAGCTTTTTCCTTTCTGGTTTTGATAAGACTAATTTCTGATGATTGGTATCTAAGTAGTGCATTATATATCTCAGTACCCCAATAATTACAGGTATAAATCTAAGCTTGTAATCTGGATAGAATAGCTGTAGATTCCTCAGGATAGGTATTTTCTTTTTCACTGATCTTCAGCTTTATGTTAACATCAGCTGGACATTTGATTTCCACAACTGCACACAGTTTTTCTTCCTATGTCGGATCTATTATGTTTACATTTTATTGAGGTTTCAATAGGACATTCCATAAGTACTCCTTTTTATTATTAGTGGCTATGGCTTCTATCATACATACATGTATGTATGTATTCATCCATACATGTATGTATGCATGTGTGAACGTATATGTTATGTATGTATGTACGTATGTATATATATATGCATGAAAACTGAAAATTATCCAAAAGCCAAAGGTATTTTTATTATGTAAACTTTTCTTTTGAATTTTCCATTGTACTGTAGAATCTAATCTTGAAAAAAATTTGCCTATACAGGGAAAGCAGTGTATAGAGAAAGGAGCGAGGGGAAAAATTTAGTTACGACAGATAGATAGATAGATAGATAGATAGATAGATAATAGATAGATAGATAGATAGATAGATAGATAGATAGATAGATAGATAGATAGATAGATAGATAGATAGATAGATAGATAGATAGATAGATAGATAGATAGATAGATAGATGGGGAGATGAGAGAATGAGTGGAGTGGAAGTGAAAAAGAAATTTAAGTGCACAAGAAAAAACTGCTCACTTACGGAAATATTAAGTTAAATGTATATTACATGTCGATGAGATCAAATTTGAAATGAAGAGAGAATAACGCGGGTAATTGAACTTTCCATAAAAAGTAAGGCTGGTATGAAATGATACGGAATCATATGTAAATTCAGAATTGGTTAAATTATTGGGAGCTAAACGTATTTAAGCTGAATATATTTATGAGACAGGCATAAGAAGAAAATACATGTATAATCTTATGTATTTATGTGTGTGTGCCTGTGTGTGTGTGTCGGTGTGTGTTGCTTTGTGTGTATGAACGCGCATGGCTCAGTGATTAGACTGTTGGTCTTACGATCGTGGGGATGTTAGTTCTATTCCCGTACGGGGCTGTGTATTGTGTTCTTCAGCAAGGCACTTTATTCCACGTTGCTCCAGTTCACTGGGCTGTAGAGATGAGTAGCAACGTCAATTGTGCCAAGCTACATCGACCTTTGCCTTTCTCTTGGATAATTTCGGTGGCGTGGAGAAAGGAGATTGGTACGCATGGGCGACTGCTACTATTCTTCCAAAAACAACTTGCCCGGACTTGTATCTTATATATATATAGATATATATATATATATATATATAATATATATATATATATTATATATATATATATCACCATGATCACCGTGACCGACCAGGCTATCAGATATTGCTACACATCGCTGGTCACAATGCCCTTCGCATTGTTTTAGCCTTCAAATGACGCCACTCCGTTGGCTAAGTGAGCAGGCCAACAGTAGAAAGAGTGAGAGAAAGCAGGGATCTCCACCATCCCCTGCCGTAACCTCGTGGAGCTTTTAGGTGTTTTCGCTCAATAAACACTCACAATGCCCGGTCTGGGAATCGAAATCGCGATCCTACGACCACTGGGTCATTGCGCCTCCACTTATATATATATATACACACACACTTATATATATATATATATACACACACACACACACACACACACACACATATATATATATATATATATATATATATATATATATATACATAAATAAAATTAGAGATAAAACCACTATTAAGCAAATCAAACAGTGAAAAACATAAACCAAAACATAGAAATAAAATTAATTAATATTATATACAAAATATATATTATACACATACACACACACGCATACACACACATACATACATGTATATACATGCACAAATGGATACGTATACATACATATATGAAAATATACATTATATATATAGATGCAGTTGTCCTCTTCTGTAGTCTTGGGCCAACCAATGTCTGATAAGGGGATTTGGTAAACGAAAACTCAATAAAACCCGTCGTTGTGTTTGTCCCTCACCCCGTTTGTCAACCAATGTTTTGGATGTTTACATCCCTATGACCTAGCGGTTTTGTCAGTGTAGACCAGTACAATACGTGCAGGCGAGCATTGCCCCATATTTGTTGCAATCCAATGACTGAAGCAATTCAAAAAAGAGAAAAAAAACAAAGAAATCACATGACAGGAGAGAAACGCTAAGCAAAAGCAATCTCCTCCTCCACTAGCATTACCATGCAGCCAATGCCATCAGCTATTCTATGCAAGAATTGGTCTACAAAGTAATGAACACTATCACTGTAAAAGAAGCGTTCAGCAAAGAAGAAACTAAATTCCCGGATGAAGCCGACGACGTCGATAAGTATATATATAATATGTATGTAATATATACCATGTGTGTGTATGTGTGTATGTGTCTGTGAATTATTGTTACCATGAATATGATCCTGAGCATGCTGCTTCTTCTCCTAGTCTTCCAACTCCTCCTCCTTCTCTTCCTCCGCTTCTTCCACCTACTCAACATCATCTAAATGACTAAAGATTCCTTTGCCGCCGTTGAAAACAAATTATATTCGCACTTTCAATTATGCGTGTTCCATGAAATCTTAAAATTATTTTAATTGCAAAGGAATTAATGTTAATTAGTGTAGCATTTGCCATATAATTGATAGTGTCAGTTCTGCAGATGATATCAGCAAACTTTCCATTGTCAACCAATTGTTCCGTCATTCAAGAACAAATTAGATTAATTAAGTTCGAATAGTATTACTGTAGTCAATGACAGTTATAATGCTGAAAAAGCAGTCATGATTTAAATAATAATAATAATAATAATAATAATAATAATAATAATAATAATAATAATAATAAATGCCCTGATGCAATACCAGGCAGTGGCTCTCATGGCTTCTGATCTTAACTGATTGGAAGTGTTATCATGTATATTGTTTTGTCTTGGTATAAAAGATGGGCTACAGCAAATATTCTGCTCAATACCACAGATTTGCTTGTCAGTTGTTTGACCGTAACCAGTTGAGCATGTCCCTTAGTGGCTGACGATATGTGCATCTCTGATCACGAGCAGAAGTAGTGGGGGAGCATCATATCCATGTGTTGAGAGGGATTCTTTGGGGTTTGAATAATTCACCTCTGGAAACATGGGTGGTTCTTTCAACATCCTTAAACAACCCTTATTCAGTGACCGTTTGAGCGGGATGGGCTACTCAACCTGAAGAAAATTCTAACTGGGCCCCACCTGCAAGGTCATGTGCTGTTTATCTTGATATGAGATCACCATGTCGCGCACATATGGTTGTGATGCATGTGTCTGGTGTGCCTTTATCAGACGGGTAGTCATGATGGGTATATTGGGCTTCGTATATTTTACCCCAGTGTCACTTTGATGGCATGAACTGCTCTCTCACTCAATAATAATAATAATAATAATAACAATAACAATAATAATAATAATAATAATAATAATCATGTTATTATTATTGTTGTTGTTGCTCTTATTATTATTATTATTATTATTATTATTATTATTATTATTATTATTATTATTATTATTATTGCTATAAAAATTACACTAATGACTTTAATGGTTTTGATTATGTTGATTATGATGTTGAGGAGGAGGAGTTGGAGAAGGTGAGAAGGAGCATAATAATCAGGATTAGGACCATGATAGCAATAATAATAATAATAATAATAATAAATCTTTCTACTAAAGGCACAAGACTTGATATTTTGTGGGAGGGTTCAAGTCGATTACATCAGCTCCAGTACTCAGCTGGTACTTAATGTATCGACACCTTAAGGATGAAAGGCAAAGTCGATCAGGGGGGCATTTGAACTCAGAACGTACAGACGGACAAAATGCCGCTATGCATTTTGCCCGCCCTGCCAAAGATTCTGACAGTTCGCTGCTTTTGCAATAATGATAATAATCCTTTCTACTATAGGCACAAGGCCTGAAATTTGTGCGGAGGAGACAAGTCGATTACATCGACCCCAGTGTTTCACTGGTACTCATTTTATCGACCTCCGAAAGGATGAAAGGCAAAGTCGACCCCTGCGAAATTTGAACTCAGAACGTAAGGATGGACAAAATGCGGCTAAGCATTTTGCCCGGCGTGCTAACGATTCTGCCAACTCCCCGCCTTAGCAATATTAAGAATAATAACAATAATTTTGATGATGATGTTATCTATTACTATTCGACTGAACTTCTGTTTGGCCTTATTCCCGGTAGAATATATGTGGGTGGTGGGTTACTACCTGTAAACTTGGATATCCACAAGCTTTCAAGTCTTTCAAACGCTGCACTTTTTTCATGTGTCACTGGCGTGTTCCGGAGTTTCTTCTCAAAATACTTTACTTTCTTGCACGTAAGAAATCATTTCCTGATGTTATTCCCCCTATACTTCCTCAAAAATAGGCCTTCTATTTGATTGAAACAATCTGTTCTATTCAAAATCTTTGCGTCTAGCATCATACCTTTTCAATTTGGCCTTTAATGCCGTCACCCTTTGTGACAATTCTTCAATTACTCTTTGCTTTCCCTTATCATCTAACTTGAATTTTTCTGATTACAACCTCATTCTTAGGTTGCCCTCTCATTACCATATTTAATTGCTCCAATTCTTTCCATGTCTTTTCCAACTTCATTAGTATTCTCTTACTCCAATTTTGTTCATTCTTTTCCTTCCATTTCTTTTCTTCAACAGACTTCTGCTTATATCCTATTATGTCAGCTACAACATTAGCAGCAGCCATGATTAGCTGGTTTGTTTCACTAATTTTATCTTTTACCGAAGCTCACAACACTATTTTATTTTCTTGTGGTTCTTCTTAATTTTCCTCTGTCTATATACCTTACTTTAAGAGGCATTTCACTTTTCACACCAAACAGTTTACCTCGCAGCGTAGCTAGCATTTTCTCTTCTTCATCGTTCAAGTCTTGTTCAACATTTACTGTCACTTGTCCAGCTAAATTACCTTCACTATTTACTTCATCAGTATTCTCAGGCACATAGTAATTAATTGCTTTTTCATTTTTTTCCATCTCTTAATTCTTCAATACAACTTTCTGATACTGTTGTTACAGTCTTCTTGTTCATTTTTTATTCCCCTCTGAATTTCTTCAACGTCTAATCTTGTAATACTGTCATTTATACGAACTGCCCTAGCCTGGTTTATCAATCGCTGGGCAGACTCCTTTTTCATCCCGTATTGTTTTCATTCGCTTCATGAAACCTTCTATTCAGCTCAGTTCTCAGCCAACATTCAATCATAATTTTGTGTACCATTTTTTCCCATTTCATTTTTCTTTCACTGCACTTTTGACTTTGATCCTGATCCTGATCATTGCCTTGATAACTATCTGATGGAGCTTGATCAGACACTCCTTGCCTGCTGTGCAAGTTGCCATTATTGTTATTTCCGATCCCGTTAACGCAGTTATTACCATCATTTGATTCACTTATTTTGAAGTAGCATATTTAAGATTGTGCAATCACCAGTATTTTAATCGTGACATCATCACAAGGTGAGTTGTCAAGCAAGGCTCAGAGTTAACTTTTAGCCTCATATACACTCCGTTGGATCGTCGTTGACCCCCATGAGTTCATCGACGCTTTGGCGAGTCTTTTTTTCCTTCTCACAGGATATCTATCCATCACCTTCCTCACCAAGCACGTTTAATGGATTTTCCGGTTTAGTCACAATGGATCGTAAGTATTTATATTTTAAACCTAATTGCAGCATTCAGTCGCCAACACCAGAATCTAGCGAGACATTCCTTCCAGACCAACACAATAAGGCAAGCACAAAATATACAACTGATGGTCACCTCCTCATTAATCCTTTCCGTCACTACCTGGTCTCACGCCGGACAAAATGCTTAGCGGTGTTTTGTCCGTCTATAGATTCTGAGTTCAAATTCCAGCGAGGTCGACTTTGCCTTTCACCCTTTCGGGGTCGATAAATTAAGTACCAGTCAAGTACTGGGATCGATGTAATCGACTATCCTCCTCCACCACAATTGCAGGCCTTGTTGCTATAGTAGAAGGTATCGTTATTATTATTATGACTATCCCCATCACTACTACTGCCGCTGTCATTTATATTATTATTATTTTTACTAACACTATCACTTTATCATCTTTACCACAAACTTAACAAAATTTCCGTAATATAACACATCATCTGAAATTTGACGAGAAAAGAAAACCAATTAGAAACATATTTATACTGTTATTCTACATGCAAACAATTATCTAACGTTAGTGAGTAAGAAGAAACCAAAATGATTTGACCCAGCTGTTAAACATCTGCATGCGATACCATTAGTCCAAACTGCGTCCATAGGACCAAGACAAAGCTAAAAAAAACTATATCCTAATATTTAAATACATTGCACTATTATGAAAAGAGACATATTTCGTTTTTGGATTTGGTTTGCAAGAGTCTTTATATGAGTTCGTGTATTGAAGCATATTCTGTTGTGTCTGGGGAGAGTCTTGACTCAAGACTATTGAAAAGGTTGCAAAATGCAACGAACATTTTCGGAAAATAAAAATAACAAATAAATGGAAATTTTACCGGTAAGTGTGTTACATTATAAGGCACAAAAAGAAAATGACTCTCCCCAGACACAACAGAAAAGAGACATGATAGCCAGGAAGCCTGCCTCAGTTGATGACGAACGAAAACTTTTATGCCTAAATTATTATTATTATATTATTATTATTATTATTATTATTATTATTATTATTATTATTGTTATTATTATTATTGTTGTTGTTGTTGTTGTTGTTGTTGTTATTACTATTATTATTATTATATTATTATTGTTATTGTTATTATTATTATTATTATTATTATTATTATTATTATTATTATTATTATTATTATTTGATTAAAACTCTCAGTTTATTTTGATGAGTGTGATGGAAAGCGTCAACTGTCCACAACCAGCAGACTAAGGTGACACTTGTTTACTGGTAATGCTTCAGGAATTCAACGAAGAATTCATGTAGTTCCAAGCAATGCAGAATTTTATAGGTGTTCTCTCTTTACATCAGTAACAATCTTTTTGAGCCATGTTGGTAGTTGAGCGTTGATACATTCAAGTGAACCAATTATTATTGGTATCACGTCTACTCTCTTCATTGACCACTACCTTCGTATTTCCCACTGCTAATCATCGTAGTTATTCAGTTTTTTTTATTTTTCTCATTGATCCTGTTGTCATCAGATGCTATGCCGATTATCAAGCAAGTTCTTTCTTTTTTATTCACCACATCCGGTTTCCGATACTTGGTCAGGTGATCGCAATGGCTCATAGCATACCACGAGATTTTGCAATCTTCATTTTCGATGTCTGCTGGGGTTTTTGCATACCATGTCTTTGCTATTTGTAGGCCGTGATTTTCACCGAGCTACCAATGGATCGTTCTTGCTATATTGTCATGTCGACTTTTGTAATCGCGTTGTACCAATTTCGGGCATTCGCAAACGATGTGTCATACAGTTTCACTCCTCTCACCACGCATTCTGCATTTGTCGCTCTCGGTAGTGTTGTCAATTCTGCACTTCACATAGTTAGTCCTTAA
>NC_043000.1:94659403-94666903 GCF_006345805.1 Octopus sinensis
TTGAGTTATTCAAATTCCATTGATCGAACTTTTGTTTCTGCGTTGGAAACCAGCGCATCCTTTGTAGGAAGAATTCAGACGATTAAAACAGATACATCTATTCATGGATGCATATATTTATAAATGTTCTAATATATATATAGATAGATATTATATAAATGGGGTGGGGTGCGTGTGTGTGTGTCCATATATATATTTATTGGATATCCGGGCTAAATTTTTGTCTTTCTTCAAGAACAGCTTACTGTATTGCAGAACCGTCAACGGCGTTGGAAAGCATTATGATTTAAATTGTAATTGACAAAATAGTTAGCTGACATGGATCACTGGAAGCCATCTAAATACTGGAAAAGAGCTACCTCTATCATAATGATTTGCTCCGGTACCAAAATACTGCTCAATACTCTGTCAACAATATAAACGCTGTAAGAAGTGACATGGACAGTTACAACGAAGACTACGAAGTCGTTATCAGCAGAACGGCACTCAGCATTTGTCCGGACAACGTCCGCACGCCGAGATTCATCCCCACATCTTTGAAAAGGACATTAGGTTCAATTCAGACGGTCATGTGTAGCTGCTGGAGTCTGTGATCAGTCTCTGATTGTAAAAGATTGTTGCTAGAAGGTCATATCTGCGGTAGCAGGATTCGGCTCCATACCATATCTCCAGAAAGAGTGAGAAGTGATTGTCGGAAAACTTCTTCGATTTCACCAGCCCCAATTTTATGGTCTCCTAATTTCCTCGATTCTAATCCCATGGATGACTATGTATGGGTCGCGATTGTGAAAGGCAACAACCACTCTGCGTTCGACAGCAAGGCCGAGCTGGTTGCCAAGATCAAGGAGGTGTTGGGAAGTCTCTCCAGGTACACAGTGGGGAACGCATGCACTAGGTTCCATAACTGTCTTGATGTCGTACTGGAAACCAAGAGCAACTAATTTGAGGATATTGTTATCTCAGGATATAATGTAGGTTATATTGTCTTTTAAGATACGCTTATTTTTGGATGGTATATTTTGTTTTCTTTTCATTTATTGCAAACTGTCATATTTAGCCCGAACATCCTACATATATATATATATAATATATATATATATATATATATATATATATATATATATATATAAGGTGGTGCTCCAGCATGACCACAGTCCAGTGACCGAAACTAGTAAAGGGATCACCAACTTCTCTTATGTCCATCTTCTATGTTCCTGCCTCCAGGCTTTCACTCTATACACGCCAGGTCAATTTGATTCGTTCTCATTGGTCGAAAGACACTTGTTATAATTCTTGTTGTTTGTATTTGTAACTGTATAACATGTTCTCTGGTTTTTGCGTCTTTGTTGTCGTACACATTCGCTTGGTTTCTTACAAAAAATCTAATGCTCTAAGCTTAGACTTTTGGGGGGCAATCAGATTTGAACAGTTTCAAGTGTAACTGCCCGAAACTGTACAGACGAATCTGGAAACTTGATTGATGAAAGAAGGCCACGAATGACCCGTCTATCTGTCCGGATGTTTTACTGTCCTCTATTTCATTTTTGTTCCATTTTTTATATTTATATATACATATAGCGGCGTACGTACACTTTTGCACACCATGTAAGTATATATTACATAAAGAAGATATTTCCCACTCCGCCATAAATTCTTAGCGTATTCTTTAGATTGTTATATATAAAAAAAATATTTTTAGATTACTGTCATTAAAAGTGCACAAGAATATTTTATGACCGTTATACTAGTTTTTATTTATTTTATTGATTTGAGTTCTTACTTTTTATTATATTGTAAAATTATTGACACTCAGGCTTACAAACATATTTAATTCAGTCTATTCTGGAATTTAGCAATCCTTACACGTAATTTTGTATATATGTTTGTATGTATATATAAAGTTAGCACAAGGCGTGAGGATGCGGAAAAAAATATCAGCCTATTTAGAAAGAGAAGCTAAATTCCTAATTCAACCGCCGGAAGGTAGCAAGTAACAGAAACACAAAAGCAGGCGAGAAAACGGATAAAGAATTAAGACATTAAAAACGCTTACCTTTAAAGAATATGCCATTCAGATAATCATATACAATTGTTTCAGATTCTGTCCCAAGGGCCTCAACCTTCTTCAATATGAGTCACTGATAAAAATTCTAACTCCGTCACCTTATAATTCTATGACTTTATAAGGTTATGACTTCTTTTGCGCCAAGCCGATCCACATGGTGCAATATACATATGTATATATATATATATATGAGCAAAAATATTCGAGTATTTACACTCGACGTAAAATGTTACTTTCTCAATATCATCTGCGGTGAATATTTTTAATTGATAGTTTTAACAGTGTAAATACTCAAATGTTTTATATATACTCTTCTACTTTTATTTGTTTCAGTCATTTGATTGTGACCATGCTGGAGCACCGCCTTTAGTCCAACAAATCGGCCCCAGGACTTATGTTTTTTGTAAGCCTAATACTTATTCTATCGGTCTCTATTGCCGAATCGCTAAATTACGGGCACATAAACACACTAGCATCGGTTGTCAAGCGACAAACACAAACACATATAGAAATATATATACGACGGGCTTCTTTCAGTTTCCGTCTACCAAATCCACTCACAAGTCTTCGGTCGGCCCAAGACTATAGTCGAAGACACTTGCCCAAGGTGCCAAGCAGTGGGACTGAACCTGGAAACATATTAGTTGGTAAGCAAGCTACTTACCACGCAGCCTCTCCTGCGCTTTATAATATATATATATATATATATATATATTATAAGATGACAAAGAAATGAACGATTTTCTTATGAATTTCATTAGCATACATCTGTTTCTGCTATAAGATGCAGTGGACTCAAAGTTAAGTACTTTAGTAACAACTTATAGCTTCATCAGAACCTCGAATGAGAAGATAATCGTTTATTACTTTGTCGTCTCATTTTCTTATTACTGCTCTGTACTCGACTAACCCTTCATTTTGAAGTATATGTTTATTATTCTGTACACTAGGTTATTAATCTTGCAATGCCTAAGCGATATATATATATATATATATATATATATATATATATATATATATATATATATATATATATATATATATATGTATATATATATACATATACATACATATACATAAATATATATATATATATGTATATGTATGTATGTAAGTGCGTATGTATGTATATATAGAAGCATGAAAACTGGTGTGTACATGTACGAATATCTAAGTATGTATGTATCTATCATGGAATAATAGTTCGTGGAAATAACGGAATATCGATTATTGTATGAGGAACGAAATCTGTACCAATTCTGTTTAAAATGTACAATTTGTAATTGTTTATCTGCCTAGACAGATGTGTCGGTAACACAAATAATTGCTTATATTTCCTCAGGAAAGACAATTCGAAATGGGCACCTACATTTTGCGATATACAAGATATCGTCCTCTGCTTGTGTTTATTCTTAATAAAAAATCTTATACTTAATCTCTAGGTTTATTCTACTATTAAAGGACGGTGAAAAACCGGGAGTGGGAGCTGATGAAAGGAGAGTAGTAAAGAGCAGTAGAAAGAGATGTAAAGAGAAGGAATAGAAAACAGAATCAGGCGAGGGATTTAAAGAATAGAAGAGGGAGGAAAAGAACAGTGAGGGACGGAAAGAGTAGAGAAGGAGGTAAAAAACAGGAGATGGATGCAGTAAAGAGAAGGAGAGGAAGGTAATAAAGAATAGGATAGAGGTAACGGACAGATTAGGGAGATAAAATGAAGTAGGAAAGGTAAGTAAAAAGTAGAGGGCGGAGTTAAAGAGCAAGTGAGGACAGTAAAAATTAGGAGAGGAATGTAAAGAGTAGGAATGGAAGGGAAAGAGCAGATGTGGAAGTAGTAAAGAGCAGCAGAGGGAGGTGGAGAGCAGTAGTGGAGGTAAAGAGTAGGAGAGGGAGGGAAAGAGCAATCTTGAATGAAACAGTTATTCCCAACAATTATATATATTTCTTGAAATGATGCAAAAAATGTATACAGCTGAAGGAAAGAACTTCAGTGTTGTACATATGATGCAGGGCGAGATTGAAAAACTAATTTGGTAGCTTTTCATTTAAACTTGCTCCACTGATAAAAACACATTTTTTTCCGTTCCCAAAGACAGATCCGCTCCTATATTCATTCTTTCCCTATTAATATTACATGCAATATTAAGCTCTCAGCAAAAGTGATTAAATATACATAAGATTAAATAAACATATACCGATGCGTCTGACACCATTTCGCAAAGTGTTCAGATATGAAACCATAATACATTTCTTATTTAACCATAGAAAAATAAAGTATGAATTGTACGCAAGCTTGTCTTATAATCCTATTCTATGATACGAATTATCATCGGAAAGATACATCTAAACATTATTCTATGTGGTCAGATCTCTTGAATATTTAAAACGATCGTGATTTATTTGTTTCCGTCCTATTAATGTGTCTGACTGGCATTTTGGTTCGAAAAGTTAACACAAAATCAACTCTCATTTTTGCTTAACACAACACAGCCATTGGATAGTTTCACCTTCTTGGTCAAATAACAACAGCCACTACAATGTAGAAATGTGGCTAGATGTTCACACAGCCTAATGTGTGATATTTAAACAGATGATAGAAATTCTATAACAGATAGAGGCCGACAGATATAGACTGAAATTTTAGTATTTTAAAGTCGAGATATTTAATATAAACAATATGAATTCAAGCATCATAACTTATATTCCCCATACTACCTTTCTAAAAGTAAAAAGCAGCTTCATTTCTTTGTCATGAAATATAGTAGTACAACTGATATATATTCGTTTCAAATTTTGGCACAAAGCCTGGAATTTGGAAGGAGGGATATAATCGATTATATTGAGTCCAAAGCTCAACTGATGCTTATTATACCGACCGCGAGAAGAAAAAGTCAAAGCATTTCGTCCACTATGAGAACGATTCTGCTAGCTCTATATACTGAGCAAATAATCGTTTTCATTTTAACAGCGGCTGATAAGGTAAATAGTTACTGAAATATATGGATGCTCAGTGACAATTTTTTTTTTTGTATATTTGGGTTCCATTCCCCACGACGTTTTAAATGATATACACATAAAATCAAAGAACCGATGAAACGTATAGCCGTCTTCCAGATTTAATTATTAAATATCACGCTTTGATTAACTCAGTTTGAACGGCATATCTATCGATTCATGTATCTATCTAGCTGACTATATCTCACTTTTGTCGTTTCTCACCATCTCTACACAAATAACTACACACACACACACCACACACACACACACACACACACATACATACATAGATACATACATACGTACATACACACACATATATATATATATATACGTACACACAGATATATATATATATAATATATATAATATATATATATATATATATATGGCGCAATGATAAGATCATCGGGCAATCTAAAACACGGCATTCTTAAGACTCTGTACAGTAAATACGTAAAAACAGATTATGTATGGCTAAGAAGTTTTGTATATAGCTTCCTAAGAGTAAATGTGTAATGGGTTAACGTGTATATATATATATATATATATATATATATATATATATATATATGGCGCAATGATAAGATCATCGGGCAATCTAAAACACGGCATTCTTAAGACTCTGTACAGTAAATACGTAGAAAACAGATTATGTATGGCTAAGAAGTTTTGTATATAGCTTCCTAAGAGTAAATGTGTAATGGGTTAACGTGTATATATATATATATATATATATATACATGCACACACATATACACACACACACACACACATAGATTACGTTTTGTGATGAGTAGTGGTAGTAAGGTAGACTGGGCGGAGGTAGGAAATTGATTAATCTTCTGGGAAAGATGAAGACAATACAGAGAGGCGGTGCAAGGAGGAGGAACGTTTGTTTAAAAAATTCACAAAATCGTTACTTTTGGCTACAAACGAATTCTATTGACATCAATATTTGTGTATTAAATGAGTATTTGTCAAAATCAGGTGTGGAAATCAACATCCATCAAGTGCTGCTCGTTTTCATTTATGCATTTCTGAAAACTTGTCTGACGTGTTCCATATTTTCCGGCTCCGGACTGTACGTGGCGCCCCCACCGGTCTCCTATTCATTAGCGTACCTCGTGTACGAAGTGAATTCACCCAACGTAAGATTGTGTTACGTGTGGGAACAACCTGATTTCGGTGAATGTTGAAGTGGCACCGAAACTCACGCTGAACTGCTGTGACAGACTCGTTTATTCTTCACTTAACTGTCATTGGCAAACATGCGATGCTCTATCATCTACAACGCCATGGTTTCACCTGAAAAGAAAAAAAAGCTAAGGCACCACGGACCGAATGCTACCTGTTGCACATATGTCCCTCCCACTGGAGCTGAATAATAGTCATTTTAGAAACGTCCGTCTCACCCTGTATAAAGATGAAAAGCAGAAAAGAAAAGAATTAAAGGATATACTCGTTTACTCTTTTACTCTTTTACTTGTTTCAGTCATTTGACTGCGGCCATGCTGGAGCACCGCCTTTAGTCGAGCAAATCGACCCCGGGACTTATTCTTTGTAAGCCCAGTACTTATTCTATCGGCCTCCTTTGCCGAACCGCTAAGATACGGGAACGTAAACACACCAGCATCGGTTGTCAAGCAATGCTAGGGGGACAAACACAGACACACAAACTTATATATACATATATACGACAGGCTTCTTTCAGTTTCCGTCTACCATATCCACTCACAAGGCACTGGTCGGCCCGGGGCTATAGCAGAAGACACTTGCCCAAGATGCCACGCAGTGGGACTGAACCCGGAACCATGTGGTTGGTTAGCAAGCTACTTATCACACAGCCACTCCTGCGCCTATATGTTTAAATATTAGGGAAAAATGATAAATAATAAAAATGATAAATAAAATCAAAAAATGATAAATAATATTCGTTTCAAATTTTGGCACAAGGTTAGCAGTTTTGAGGGAGAGATAAGTCAATCAGTTAGACCTTACTGTTGAAGTGGCACTTATTTTATTGACACACCCACCCCAAAGGGATAAGAGACAAAATCAGCGCCGACGGTATTTGAACTCAAAATGTAAATTCAGAAGAAATGTCGTTAAGCATGTTTCCCGGTACGGAAACGATTCTTACTTTTTTTATCGTCCACAAGGGGCTAAACATAGAGGGGACAGACAAGGACAGACAAAGGGATTAAGTCGATTACATCGACCCCAATGCGTAACTGGTACTTAATTTATCGACCCCGAAAGGATGAAAGGCAAAGTCGACCTCAGCGAAATTTGAACTCAGAATGTAACGGCTGACGACATACCTATTTCTTTACTACCCACAAGGGGCTACACACAGAGAGAACACACATGGACAGACAAACGGATTAAGTCGATTATATCGAGCCCAGTGCGTAACTGGTACTTATTCTTATGTAATC
>NC_043000.1:94671903-94699403 GCF_006345805.1 Octopus sinensis
GTTCTATACTCTTGAGTTAGATCTTCATAAAGAGACGCATTTAAATGCCTTGATCTCTCTCTCTCTTTCTCTTTCTCTTTCTCTCTCTCAACAAGGAAAATAAGTTCAAACGATGAAGTAATCCTAGATACACAAAAAGACAGGTTTGTCAGGGCTCCGTTGTTGGCATAGATCTGACTAGGGACATAATATTAACTACAGTAATAACACTTCCCACACATTATTTCAGTGCTGAACATTTGCTGCTATAGCTACACCCCACGCTACACTACATTTACCTTAAACAGTTACTGGACATAAATAATTGAGACCTGTAATCTGAGAAAACAGCTCACTGATTTATCGAAAAACATTACTCATAATCAACCGCTAACACTCCGATCAGTTCTATTCTTTCTGTTTCCTCATCCTTTGTATTCCATCCGTTTTCCTTTTCTAGTCCTATGATGTTTCCTTTTCATCAATCACAACAATAGAGAGATTGCTCCACTTTTCGCTCAATATATATATATACACACATACATATTTATACATACATATATATGTATGCATGTATATATATATATATATATATATATATTGTTATATTTCGGAATGGTCATATTGCCAGTTTAGCCAATAAAAACACACGCACTATATATTTGGTGTTATTTTGCTTCAGTGATATTTATTTTTTACATTAATCTTAATCTTATTTCGGCCAAAGTTCTTTCGTCACACTCCTGTGACCGCATCAGTGGTCCTTTGTTTTCTTCTTTCTTATTTGTGTCTCTCCTTACTAACCGTCAGCCATTTTATATTTCTATTGTATGTCTTCATTTGCGCATGTTTATATCTCTATGTGCGTCTATGTTTATTTAGTGTGTGTGTGGGGGGATGCCTGTAATATTTGTATCTTCTGGTTATATACATTCTTGTAATTTGTATTTTGTTTTTGTTGTTGTTGCTTTTGTTCTAATTTTGTTCATGTGTTTACATCCACCCATTATTATCATTACATATGCTTGTATGTATGTATAACAACAATATTAGTAATAATAATAATAAATCTAATCGAAAAAAAAAAAAGGAATATACATATACATATATATATATACATACACATACATATACATATATATATATATACTATACACACACATATATACACATATACATATACATATATATACCATAACATATATATAGATTTCATTTTCTATTTCTTTAATTACCTGTGTATTTATTATGTTTGCAGGATCCACTATTGTCATATGTTGTGGTGTGTGCGCTATTGCTCCATTCTAGTTTTTTCTTTCAGGCTAGGTTTATTTTCTATTATATGTGTAGCTTCTGTAATTTGTCTAATTGTTGCATCTGTTCTATGTGTGGACAATATCTTAATCTCTATGTTATTGATTGATCCCCCGTGTGATCCCCGTTCGGCGTGTTGGTACAGAATCGATGAGCTTTTACCTTCCTTGAGTTGTCTCCAATGTTCATTCACCCGCTCACCAATGCTTCTTGCAGTTTCCCCTACGTATGTTACTGTCTTGTTACTGCATCGTCGTCCCTCTATACATCTTATACTATAGACCACATTTCTGGCTTTACAGTTCGTTTGTGGGCTAAATCTACTACATACGCAATAGTTATCCGTACAGAGAGTTCTACTAAAAGGATAGCTTCTACCAATTATAGATCTGATAGGGTTGCCTGGCTTTTCAACAACCTTAATTCTTAGTTTAAGTTTATCTAGGGTCCTTCTAAAGCTGTACGCTAGTTCACCTCCAGGGGTGGTGTCAACGAACATGACACTCTGGTATTTATGGCTATCATACCAAGAGTTGGCCTTCCCTATTTTCTTTTTTCTTTTTTGTCCTTTCTATAGTGTTCCATGACTTGTTCCTATAGAGTGGGCAAATCCCATTCCTATCATTACATAATATATTATCAAATTTCTTCATGGCTCCTTTGTATACTCTGATCCTTTCTTTATGGCTGTAACCTGAGAACTGCATGCGGTGAATGAAAGTACTGTATGTGTCTCTTTAATTCTGTAGGCTCGCACATGCGTGACACATTTCTCATTATTCTGACGAGGTCTGCCATCAAAATATTGAATTTGGCATTGCCCGCAATGGCTGAGTTCCGGTGGATCAGGTATTTTGAGGCCATAGGTTTTGCATAGTATGAATGAAGGATTTGGGTTTTATTTTTCACAATTTCTAGCCAGAGTTCAGTGTCTAGTACTGGTAGTCTATGGTTGGGGTGTTTAGTGGGTAGTCTATTGTGACCTTAATACTCTGGTGGATGGAGTTAGCTATTTGCTGGATGCTCTCCATAGTATTAGTTTCTATTACTATATCAACAGTACTCTCTTGTGGGGGTGCCTTTACTACTATATTGATATCATCAACATAGCGAGAGTACATGTTTACGAGTATGGATTTCTGCAGTAGGCATTCTTTAAGCCTTCTGTCCCACCATACCATGAAGAGGTTGGCCACATCACCAGCGTACTAACACACCGATGGCTGCCCCCTCGTCCTGGGCATATATTTTATTATTAAATTTAAATGTGTGGCCTTTTAGGGTAACTCTTATACTAGCTCCTAGTGCATGTGCGATCATTTTCTTTACCTCATGGACATTTGCGGGGCTCCGTATGGCTCTGGTCCATCCGCGCCATCTTTCTATATGTGTCTTCCTAGCCATAGAAGTAATTGTAGGCGTCTACCTCTTAAACATCTACTGGGGCAGAAACTACTAAGATTATGTTTATCTAAGTATTCACTATTATATGTCAGTCTAAGTAGGAGGCCCAGTTCTTCTGTGTCGACATTACAGAACTCCACCTGGCTCTCGTTGATCATCTCCACGCACTTCTCCACTGCAAAATCTACGTCAATCGATGGGTATAGGGATACCACATCCATGCTACCTACTATACATCCTGTCAGTCACAAGTTTTGTTACAGTCACTGATCCTGCTTAGGAGATCTTCTGTGCTGTCACACACATCAGGTGACATCCTGATTATAGGGCGTATGATCATTGAGAGGAAGTAGGAGATTCTGTAATTGCTAGCCATATTCGCTCCACAGACTGGTCTTGTTGGTGGTCCTGCTATAGGGTCAGTAAAACCTTTATGGTCCTTGCGAAGTCCATACAGTGCTGGGATATCATTGTTCCAGGCTTGGAAATTCTTTGCAGTACGTTTCTGAGGTCCCAGAACAATTGTCCACATCATCATGTGGGCATTGAGGACCTTTTCTCTCTCCTCATGCGCCTGTACAGTTGTTACTTTTGTATTAGCGATATGAGGTTGCATTGCCTGGATGTAGTTCGGTAAGCTGTCTATTGACATCCTGCCGGACTTATCCGTGGGAAGGCATATCACCTCTCCGTTCCTAGTGCGCTGAATGAGCTTCTGTAGGCCACATGCAGGTTTAATCCCTAGTTGTTGGGCATCTGTCTTATTCTGTCTCTGTCTCTTAATGTATAATCCTAAAATCTGTCTAAGTTTGGTCCTAGCTATAGTGAACTGTGCTTCCATATGGTCATTAGTACGTCTTGGGATGTATACTCTTTTGTTGAAGGGTAATGTTGTTGGATAAATTCGGTTCATAAATACCAGAGTGTCATGTTCGTTGACACCACCCCTGGAGGTGAACTAGCGTACCGCTTTAGAAGGACCCTAGATAAACTTAAACTAAGAATTAAGGTTGTTGAAAAGCCAGGCAACCCTATCAGATCTATAATTGGTAGAAGCTATCCTTTTAGTAGAACTCTCTGTACGGATAACTATTGCACTGTATGTAGATTTAGCCCACAAACGAACTGTAAAGCCAGAAATGTGGTCTATAGTATAAGATGTATAGAGGGACGATGCAGTAACAAGACAGTAACATACGTAGGGGAAACTGCAAGAAGCATTGGTGAGCGGGTGAATGAACATTGGAGACAACTCAAGGAAGGTAAAAGCTCATCGATTCTGTACCAACACGCCGAACGGGGATCACACGGGGGATCAATCAATAACATAGAGATTAAGATATTGTCCACACATAGAACAGATGCAACAATTAGACAAATTACAGAAGCTACACATATAATAGAAAATAAACCTAGCCTGAATAGAAAACTAGAATGGAGCAATAGCGCACACCACAACATATGACAATAGTGGATCCTGCAAACATAATAAATACACAGGTAATTAAAGAAATAGAAATGAATATCTATATATATGTATATGTGTATATATATGTATATGTATATGTGTATATATGTGTGTGTATATGTATATATATATATATGTATATGTATGTGTATGTATATATATATATGTATATGTATATTCCTTTTTTTTTTCGATTAGATTTATTATTATTATTACTAATATTGTTGTTATACATACATACAAGCATATGTAATGATAATAATGGGTGGATGTAAACACATGAACAAAATTAGAACAAAAGCAACAACAACAAAAAAAAAAATACAAATTACAAGAATGTATATAACCAGAAGATACAAATATTACAGGCATCCCCCCACACCACACACTAAATAAACATAGACGCACATAGAGATATAAACATGCGCAAATGAAGACATACAATAGAAATATAAAATGGCTGACGGTTAGTAAGGAGAGACACAAATAAGAAAGAAGAAAACAAAGGACCACTGATGCGGTCACAGGAGTGTGACGAAAGAACTTTGGCCGAAATAAGATTAAGATTAATGTAAAAAATAAATATCACTGAAGCAAAATAACACCAAATATATAGTACGTGTGTTTTTATTGGCTAAACTGGCAATATGACCATTCCGAAATATAACAATATCTGTTTCAACACACGACTTCACATAAAAAATCTTGCACAACAAATATTTAAACGTATATATATATATATATATATATACACATGCATACATATATCTATCTATATATATACATATATATTACTTCATCGTTTGAACTTCTTTTCCTTGTTGTGAGAGAAAGAGAGAGAGAGAGAGAGAGAGAGAGAGAGAGAGAGAGAGATCAAGGCATTTAAATGCGTGTCTTTATGAAGATCTAACTGAAGAGTATTAGACCATTTGGAGAAGTAAGGAGTTACTCCATAGCCATCACTATTTCCTGTTCCACTCAGACGGGTGTGTGTGTGTGTGCGTGTGTATCTCTAACCCCCCTCCCCCCGCAAGTGATGGATCAACAACATCTGTGCCTTAGGCATACAGGTCTTAGAGCAGAACGGATCCCCCCACTCACGAAACATATATCCTACGTGCCATGATATAATGCTCCGAGCTCGCTCTACGCAAGAAGTTGAAAGTCTTTTTGGCCAATGACACAGCATAGACCCTAAGTAAAGCATGTGTAAAATATGAATGAAATCTTTTGGGTATTTCTCGAGTTTTAGTGATGCACACATACAGGCAGACAAGCAGACACGCATTCTGAATTTTATACATACTAACATATATATGTATATATATATATATATATTATATATATATATATATATATATATATATATATATATATATATTATATATATATATTATGTGAAATAGAAAGATGAATAATCTTGTTGCAGATTAATCAAAAGTTTAACCGATACCTTGGTAGCAAAAATCACAGCAGAAGACAGTACGGTTGGAGGTACAACCATATGGTGTTGCAACCGTGCGTTGGTGCGGATAATTGAATTTTAATATAATTAGTGAATTGAAGAAATGGAGTTGAACGAAGATTGAACAGAAATCGTTTTATTTCATTCTACACGTGTTTCGAAACACGTGTAGAATGAAATAAAACGATTTCTGTTCAATCTTCGTTCAACTCCATTTCTTCAATTCACTAATAATATTATATATATATATATTAATATATATATATATATATATATATATAATATAATATAATATAACATAATATAATATATAAATATATGCATATATACATACATATATATATACATACCTACATATATATCTATATATACATGCATATATGGGTACAGGACATAAAAAAAAAATGTTGAACACAGTGAGAAACGAAAACACAAAAACAAAAACATAGGAAACGACCTTTTTTTCGAACGACAAAAAGCAAACACAGAAACGAGACATGCAACGTAAACAATATTCCCCTTCATCAGTTGGCCCTGTTTTATCTACTCCGCTTCCCGAAGGCAAGGACAAATAGCGACTTCGTTGAAACAGTCCTTCCCGCAAAGCAATTTTTGCGGGGGTGAAAGTAGTAACAAGAACAGGACAGTGAGAACAAGACAGTAAAAACAAACGGTGAAGGCTGTTAAGCCAATACGATAGAAAAATTATTATGAACGCCAGGAAGATGAGCTTATGAGAGGAGACAGGTATAAGCTCGTGTTGTCTTTAGGAAAGAAATGGGCAGAAAGATAGATTCCCTTTCGTCACGTGTCAGCGATGAGAGAGTCAGGAAGGAAGAGAGAGGGAGCGGGAATGGTGAAGAGGAGTGGAGAAGAATTGGGAAGGGAGACAGAGAAAACCAGAAAGGATGAAGAACAAGTGAGGGAGAGAGATAGAAAGAGAAGAAATAGTAGCGATAGAAGAATGCGCATCGTAATTATTAAGATAAAACTTACATGGAAAAGGATGCGTGCCGTTCGATCATAAAATAATAAATATATGCATATATGCATACATAAGAGAAAGAGAGACAAACAGACAGACGATTGACAACGTATTTTTTACAGGCCTAATTAACGAAAAGACGAGAGATATTCAGGTTTATACACAAAAGTACAATATGATCGAAAGTTTATATCAAACAATTAAAGAGAAACAGTAGAGCTACATATTTTCAAAATTATTTGTATCGACTGAGAATCTAATTTGATTGACAGATACAGAGAATAAAGAAGACTTCGATGTCAATATAAGTGGCAAAATTGAGTTATAATCTATAGAAGATTAATTATATTTCGTTACATCAAGATATTGTGAGACGGCCAAGGTTTGCAAAAGAAATTATATACCTTATCCTAATTTTATTAAAAAGAGAATATTCTATTAGAAAAATAAACACTTGTTTATAAATAAGCGATTATCTGAGACAATGCAAGTTATCATGTCTGCAATTTTGCAAAGATTGAAATATATATATATATTATTTTCATTTTCTTTAATATCAGCGTGTTGCTAGCTAGTCGTATTTAGAATTAAGCGCAGAAGGAAGTGATAGCTAAATTGAATATATCTTTTAGAGTATATTTAAGCGCAACCAATCAAAATATCGAAGAAAGCATTATTTAAGAAAACAAACAACTTGAATATTATACATTAGCTTACTAAATTAACAATTATCTCATACTAAACATTATCGTTGTCAAAAAGAAAATGAATATAATTTAATAAACTATAATCTAATAAACTATAATCTAATACTGTTAACTAATAGTATTATGAATGAATGGTAGAGGAAAGTATCATAAGAGGAGAATATTCATTATAGATTATAGAATATGTTTAGTTGTTATTATATGGATTACGATAATATAACTATTTTTATTATATAGATTATGATAATAACACTATTTGCGAAAATGAAAGTGAGTTCAATAACTGAAACTATATTTTTTTTAATTTCTTTGGCGAAATACTTCTAAAGCAGTATGGTTGTAAATCCTGACTATGATATAATTTCGTAGTTATATAGATCAAGCGTTTTATATATTATCAAGACGAAAAAAATGATAGCCGCTTTTTATAGAACTTAATCGGGAATTATGGATCTAATTAAGTGAATTAAACATTATCCCTGTGTTTTCAAAACTTGAACGTTTATTCTGTATCATAGTTATGTTACTAAATTTATTCTGTATCATAGTTATGTAACTAAATTGGTCTAAACTACATCAACAAGGAACATTTACAAAGTGATTACTAACAACATACATACACATACATATACACGAGGGAGAGTAAAAAATCATACGTACTCTTGTTTTTTAAGTGTATTTACACAAAAGCAGGTGGATAAACAAATACGTCATTTTTCTTTATAGCCTCCTTCCTTTTCGGTGCACTTGGTCCAGCGGACCATAAGCTTGCGTATTTCCTCCAGGAAGAAGGTTTTCGGTTGGTCGGCAACCATTTATGCACCGCTTCCTTCATATCTTCATCCGTCGGAAATCGACCACATCCTACACCATCTTTGAGCGGTCCAAAGATATGATAGTCGGAAGGTGCGAGATCTGGGTTGTTGGCAGGGTGTTTCAGCATTTCAAAACCCAAACGGTTAATGCTTTCAACGGTCTGGGCGACCGTGTGTGGGCGACCGTGTGTGGGCGACCGTGTGTGGGCGACCGTGTGTGGGCGCGCATTGTCATGCAACAACAAAACTTTCTTTGACAATAGACTTCGGCGTTGGGTGCGAATTGCTAGCGAACCAGGATGTTTCCATTCCATACTGTCTTTTGGATTCTGTCTCATAATGATGGACCTACGTTTCATCTCCTGTGACTATTCTACTTGCCCTCATTGTTGTAGCAATCGAATAAACGTTGGTAGACTTCAAGACGTTTGCGCTTGTGCTCCGCAGTAAGCTCTTTTGGCACTCATGTTACACAGACTTTATGGAAGCCGAGCTCATCGTGGATGATTTGATTTCCAGAACCATGACTAATCTGCGAATAACGAGCTACCTCATCTATGATAACTCGCTGGTTCCTCATTATCATCTCTCGAACTTGCTGAAT
This sequence comes from Octopus sinensis, assembly GCF_006345805.1. Classification (NCBI taxonomy): domain Eukaryota; kingdom Metazoa; phylum Mollusca; class Cephalopoda; order Octopoda; family Octopodidae; genus Octopus; species Octopus sinensis. The sequence goes on from NC_043000.1 coordinate 94,680,645, forward strand.
CTTCTCGTCAGTGGTAGAGGTTGACGGGCGTCCTGCTTTTTCTTCGTGCGTCACGCTTGTCCAGCCACTTTTAAACTTCTCGATCCTCTCATAGACACTTCTACGTGGTAGTGCACTGTCCTCAATGAATATCAGCACCAAACACACCTGACCAGATGAATAGGATCACTGCTCTTTGTTCTTCTTTGGTATACATTGCTAGCGAAGCGGCCGTGTTTAAACTGCAAAGTCAGAAAGAAAATGGCGTGATCAGGCTCAAACTTCGGTCGCGTGACCACAGTAGTACCAAATATAAGCAGGCATACGCAGAAGGCAGTGTGACAATAATAAAGATGTTATGGTGAAAGTGAAGATAATTTTTAACTTGCTTCGTATATATATAGATGGAATCTCACAACGAAAATGATATTTGAGAGTTCAGCTTTTGCTGAACGCCCTACACGCCCTAGATTTGTTTATAGTTGCCAAATGGATGTGCTGTACATTAGCTCACACTATCTATAAAATCGTCATTGCTTGTACAGGTGCACAAGTGTGCCACACATCAGATGTCGAAATGATCGCAGAAGAACATGAAATCCAGTATTTTGCTCAAGAACACAACGCGCCGTCCGTCTGAGAATCAAACCTACCATTTGGCAATCGTGAGAGCAACATACTAATCATGAGGCCATGCGCCCTCACACACGTAAGCACATATATATACATGCAAATATGCATATAAGAGGTGGACGCATGACTGAATAGTATCTTGGAGAAATGTCTTCGAGCCGACCATAGACTTGTAAGTGGACATAGCAGAAAGAAAGCGAGAGAAGCTTTATATATGTGTGTGTGTGTATACACATATATTTATACACGCACACATATATATCTGCACGTATGTAATCGTGTATGTATGTATGTATACTCACATTCCAAGTCCTGTATAATTGTTATTATTATCGCTATAATGTGTAGGCTATTGAAACATCCATCCAGTTTGAATTTTTGAAATGTCAAAGACATAGTGTCATCGATTTATCAAATTTGCACCCTTACAATTATACATACAAACACTCATACACACGTCCACACACATACATGCACACACACATACATACACACACATACGCACACACAATGTTTGAATAAGGAGAAAATATAAGTGGTTAGTATAAAAGTATTATATAAATATGTAGGATGTAGAGGGGCTGACATTGGACCGTCAGCAACGGAGAGCATTGGTGGACCTGACTGGTTCTGCATGTTGACGTCTTTGGGACCACTAACCTGAAATGACCCAAGCCTTATCAAGCAAGAGCATGAAACGAAGCGAAGGAAGGCAAGCAAAGTGATATAAATATGTGCTAAATAAAGTATTACTAATTTGGCTCTTAAGGGATCATTGGAGAATCTGCACGCAGTACCTTAAAGAACAGCCGCAAAAGAGGTAAGCCCTGTTTATTGTGCAACAACGTGAGTGAAGGGAATTCCATTAGAAATCATAACAGAAATGTTATGATTTATACAGAATTTGGAACATATAAATATTCCCATTTGGTGTACGCTGCAGAATGCACGAAACACAACTTGTGGTTGTACAACAGAACAATTAAACAAAAGGTTTAATGAGCACAGATTCAACGTGAGGCACAATAACAGTAGCTCGACAGAACTTGCTGAACATTTCGTTTCAAGCGGTTGCAATTTTGAAGAAGATTTGAAAATGCATATTCTCAGAAAATATTCTGAATCTACTGCACTTTCACTTCTCAGAATGTACGAGGAGAAATATGTTTGCGAGTTATCAACATCACACCCTGGATGAATGAATAAGATGACAAGAGAATATCTATTTCTTTATTGTCCACAAGGGACTAAAGATAGAGGGGACAAACGAGGACAGACCAACGGATTAAGTCGATTACATCGATGCCAGTGCGTAACAGGTACTTTATTTATTGACCCCGAAATGATGAAAGGCAAAGTCGACCTGGGCGAAATTTGAACTCAGAGATTTGAATTTGCCAAAGACAGACTTACTGTTGAAATATCGTTCAACGAATAAAATATCTAGTACAATTGAATCGCGCTCTTCGTCTTGACTGTTTACCTTTGTGAATAGTTACGTCAATCTTTTTAAAATTATTATTATATTATTATTATTATTATTATTATTATTATTATTATTATTATTATTATTATTCAGTAGTATATTTTTTATATCGCGCTTTCATTTCACTACCGAGCGCAGCTCCGTGTGCCTTGGGTATGTGCTGTGATTTGTTCTGATGCTCTGATGGTTATTCTATGGAAAGTGTTCTGCGTAGGATGTGTGCAGTGCCTAGTAGTGCAATTTTCTGTATGTTATATGTGTTTGTAAGTCCTGGTGTTTTTGTTATGCATTTGTCTGAATATTTTTTTATCATGCCTAATACACCTACTATGATAGGAATTGTTTCTGCTTTTATATTCCACATTCTGGTTACATCTATTTCCAGGTCTTTGTATTTTGAAAGTTTCTCCATTTCTTTTAGAGACACGTTGTCATCCGCTGGTATTAATACATCAATTAGAAAACATTTTTTTTCTTCATGATCTCTGACAACTATATCTGGTCTGTTGGCCTTAATTTCTCTATCTGTGTGTATTGGCATATCCCAGAGTATGGTTGCTTTCTCGTTTTCTGTGACCTTTTCTGGTGTGTGCCTATACCATCTTTGTTCTGTTGTTATTCCATAATGTTGGCATAGTTTCCAGTGTATATAGGTCCAACTCTGTCGTGTCTGTGAATATATTCCTTCTTAGCCAGGCTGGGCAGCCAAAGATAATATGATTTATTGTTTCTTGTCCATCTCCACATATTCTGCAGTTACTTGTTATATTTCTTTTCATTACATGTTTTTGGTAAACAGTCAAGACGAAGCGCGCGATTCAATTGTACTAGATATTTTATTCGTTGAACGATATTTCAACAGTAAGTCTGTCTTTGTCAAGTTCAAAGTTCTGAGTTCAAATTTCGCCCAGGTCGACTTTGCCCTTCATCATTTCGGTGTCAATAAATAAAGTACCAGTTACGCACTGGAATCGATGTAATCGTCTTAATCCGTTGGTCTGTCCTCGTTTGTCCCCTCTATCTTTAGCCCCTTGTGGAAATTATTTTTATTATTATTATTATCATTATTATTATTATTATTATTATTATTATTATTATTATTATTATTATTATTATCGAGTGAGTGAGTGAGGGAGTGAGTGAGAGAGCAGTGAATGCTATCAAAGTGACACTAAGGTAAAATATACGAAGACCAGTATATACCTATCATTACAACCCCTCTGACAACGGTACACCAGGTACATGCATCACAACCATATGTGATCGCCTATGAAGATTAACAGCCCAACCCTGAATAAGGGTTGCTTAAGGATGTTGGACAAAACGCCCATGCTTCGCTAGGTGAATTATCCAAACTCCAAAGAATTCCTCTCAACATATGGTTATGATGCTTCTCCACAACCTCTACTCGTGATCAGAGATGCAGATATTGCCAGCCAATAAGGGATATGCTCAACTGGTTATAGTCAAACTACTGACAAGCAAATCTGTGGCATTGAACGGAATATTTGATGCAGCCTATCTTTTAAACCAAGACAAAATACTGTACATGATAACACTTTCAATCATTTAAGACCAAAAGCCATGAGAGCCACTGTCTGGTACTACACCAGAGCAATTATTATTATCAACAGCAGCAGATGCAGAAGAAGCAGCAGCAGCAGCAGCAGCAGCAGCAGTAGTAATAGTAGTAGTAGTAGTAGTAGTAGTAGTAGTAGTAGTAGTAGTAGTAGTAGTAGTAGTAGTAGTAGTAGTAGTAATAGTAGTAGAAACAATGTATCTAGTTTAACATCTGAACATTTCTATTGCAGGGGGTCTAATGTGATTTTCCGAAAATAAAAAAAAATTCTAAACCAGAATTAGAAGAATTGGCAAACAAACTCAAAAATCTTAGATAATAAAAAACATCGTGTCTAAACAGAAATAATAATGGTTTCTTAGTATTATATAATAGAATGCAATAACTATTCCACGTTGTCTTCAGTTCCTCGTAAAAGATCAAATGTATTGACGCGTTTGTCTTTTTATAAATTTTTCTAAGTAGCTTTTGCTCATGGCATTTTCTTCCAAATTCCTTGATTATGTCTTCCAAAGTTCTTGTATAAAATGCATTCCAGAGCATTTCTAGCAATAAATCACTCTGCAAGTAACTTAACTTTTACAGTATCTGCTTTTAAAGAATTGGTGCTTCCCCTTTTTGACTCAGACTATTGAAGATAATGTTCTTTCAAAGCCTCTTGTTGTCTTTGGTGAGATAGTTAAATAAGTCATAAAATTGGTTAAGAAATCATGTCTTTTTAATAATGAAGTTCTTCTTTTATATTATTTATCTTGTGCCAATATTCAGGAATATTTTCTGTGGAGATAGAAAAATCGTTTGCTGCTAAACAATATTTTCCCTACTCATCAAGATCCTTTAGTCTGATTTTTGACTCAACAGTCGGGAAATGAACAGCTTCGGGAATGACAGACTGGAAATCATTGCGGAATGATGTACGTTACATTAATAATCTAGTTTTGAGTCTTTCCAATTTTTCACTGAAAAGAAAATTTTTCATATCCCGAAACAAAGTTCTCTATGAATTCCAATTTAAACAATTAGTTTTAAGTCTCTTCTAACACAGATTTCATTATCAACAAATTTCCTAATTAAATGTATTGCTGCCTTGCTTCCGAGATAAGTAATAGTTTTGTAATAACTTCAATAACTTGGCTCAATTTCTGTTAATTAGATGTTCTTCAGCAATTCATCTTTAATTAATAACTTTAAGGGATTTTTGTATTTTCCTGATTTCATTAAATACAGACGACGTATCCTGAACTGCTTAGATCGTAATTCGACAAATTCTTTGCCTCTGTAGCACTCATTTAAGGAAAACTAGTATATGCTTGAATCTGTGGTTGTTTAACCTCGTATTCTTTACGCAACATCAAGTTTTACTATTCACTTTAAAAATATAGAAACAAACCTTCAAATTATTCTATTATTATTGCAATAACTATTTCTCGAAAAAGCTAGTTCCATGAGTTAAGTATTTAATGAGTAGTCAGGATAATTTCTGTAATAAGTGTAAACTTCTGTTGTCTTTTGCCGCTGCGACAAACTGTGTTAAATCCTTCAAAAAACGTAACAGCATGGTCAGCACGAAGAGCGAAAGAATGATACATCCTGTAATGAAAACAGTTGATATAATCCAATAATAGAATCCACTTTTAGTGATTATGATGGAAGAATAATTATAACTTGGGAATCTAATATTTTCTAGAGGAATATTTCTTTCATACAAAATAGTTTTGACAATTTTTAAAGTCCAAGAGTCATTAATTTTCATGAAAATTAGCTGAGTATACACAGTGTTCACGTGCACTACAACTTTCAACGACTACAGTATCTAACGACACGTCTGTTACGTCATGTTTATGCAAATGAAAGTATCTTGCAACTTATAGAACAACGAGAAATTTGGTAACTGAAATATATGCACATTTATTAACTACGGTAAAAAAAAGTTCGTATCATACAGATATAAGCTATCACTATTTTTCATGAAAGGCTATTCCATCTCGAATAAGATACGGAAATTTTCTTTTTGTAGATGACTTTCTATCACTTTTTCTTTGTTCGGAAATCTTCGCCAGAAGATGATCACCGTTTGAAAAGTTAAGCCAACAATAAGCAGTTCCCTTTTGGCTCTTTGTTCAGCCTCTCGTGACTTTTTGGCAATGAATTGACAAATATCAACACTAGATTTGGCCACATAAAAACATTTCTTATGTTTGAAAGATTTTTATTTCAGATGCATGGATCTATTTGCATTTCTCAGAGTAACGTTTCTAGATTTAAAATAGCTACTTTCTTTATCATTTTCATTTTGTTGAAGCCAATCCTTGTATTCAAGATTTTGCAATCTTGAATGACTGCGCATCCTTTTCCTTCTTTTTGTGACAGTTTACATTTCACCACTCATCTTTGTAAAGAACAAATAATATACAAATGTAGCAAGGTTATATCAACGGTAAAAATGATACACAAGATACGATGCCCGACAAAATACAAACGCAGGACGGTAAGTTACCCGTCGTAAATTATTTCATGTAGTATAATAATATATTTATATCAACTAAGGCACCAAACACCGCCTGTAAACATCCATAGCCTTGTTGAGGGCATTTTATGCTTGCGAGAAAAGACCAAAATTAGCTTTACTCATGAGTAAATCTTAAAAGTTAATTACTACTGCAAACAATATGGTTAATACATAAACATTTGAAAACTCCCACAGACTTTACCTTAGGATCATACTAGGAATTTCGTATCGCAAAGACGACACAAATCAAGAAGAAATTGAAAGGGCTGTGAAACAGAAGATACTTGTCTGTGTGTTAAGTACGCCCAGAAAAAGATCAATGAGAACTTCTCTTTGGGGACAACTGGAGATGGGAGCAATAGGCTGTTAAGATCTGGTTGAGAACTATGGCATAAGATTTGGCTGATATACACCTTGTCTGAAAGCAGGTTCATAATAGGGTTTTAAACAGGGCTGGATGGAAAACTCTCGTTGCCCCATGCTACATGTGACATCAGAAGGAACTAACACACACACACACATACACACAAGAGAAGATATGTCATAAACAACGATAGCCTACAGAATGCACACTTCAAGTATACTAAAGTGGCCACAGGAACTAATTCACCTTAAAATAGTACCTAAAAGTGATGCTGGAACACAGAGCTTCCATTTGATTATGTCATCATTTCTTTTACTAATTTGCACTTCAAAAACAGCGAATGAGAAAAAAGGCACTATGGAGTCAAAAGTTTGGCTCCACCATCTAACTTTTCTTTCTCCATCCTTGTTTAAATCTTCTCCTAATATTCAGGCTTCTCTCTCTTTCTCTCTTTCTTTCTCTCTATCTGTCTGTCTCTCTTTCTCTCTGCCTCTCTCTCTCTCCCCTTCTCTCAATTATGTTTCATTTACCTCCCATCCTTACTCTACTTCACTCTTCATTTAGTTATTATTCTTATCTCTATTACTCTCTATACCTCTTACTTCATACTTTTTCTCGTCACATCTGATCTCATTCTGATGTTTCAGTAAATGTGAACCCCAAATAGAGGATATAAATGATTAAATAAATACGATATATTATGATATTGGATATAATAGAAGTTATTTTCAAGAATTTTAGCTGATGCAAGTAAAGATTATAAACTACATTCAAAATATAAACCCTAAAATCCCAAATGGTTGGTGAAAACCTAAGTCTGGAGAAAACATCATTAGCAGCTGAGTTTAGTGCCTTTTAAAAGAAAACAATTTCAGATATATATTTTTAACGGTGTTTATGTGAAGATGTAGCTGTGTGATTCGCTTCACAGCCACTTTCGAGTTCATCTCCTGATCGATTACTGTATTGTAAGTTAGTTTCGTACACAGAACCTGTGTGAAACCCCCGTCTTTAGACAGATAGATAGATAGATAGATAGATAGCTATATTTCTTTATTTTATTTATTTGTTTTTTTTATTCAGACAGACAGACAGACAGACAGATAGATAGATAGATAGATAGATAGATAGATAGATAGATAGATATATAGATAGACAGATAGATAGATAGATAGATAGATAGATAGATAGATAGATAGATAGATAGATAGATAGATAGATAGATGCGTGTCTTTCTATTTGACCCACACCACTTAACAATAAGCGTTGTCTACAAGCGTTGTTTTCTTTACGTCCTCATACCTAGCGGTTTGGAAAAAGAGACCAATAGAATAACTACAAGCCTTTAAAAAAAAAAGTACTGTGGGCGATTTCTTTGATAACAAAATTCAAAACAGTGCGTCAGCAAGTCCTCAATTCTCTGGCTGAAACATGTGAAAGAACAAAAGAAACAACAGAAATCTTTATAAATACACATGAAATCAAATGCAGTCTGAATTAAAAGAAAGTAAAACGAGAATTTACTGCTATTGATGTCCTGTATAAACATGCGCTATAAAGTACAAATAAATTTGTTCAAAACTAAATGGTTAGATGTCCATATCTATTATACTTGAATTCCATACATCTAACATATATAGTTAATATGAAGACCATTATGGTCGAACTGAATGTTAATTATGTCAGATCATTTTAGGTCTGTTCATCTATAATTTTAAGATATCTGTATTTATTTTAAATTGAAACATGACAAAAACAGAGTCTAATGAGTACGTAACTTAATATCTTGATATTCAATTAGATTACGGTTATTCTGTGCGGATATCAATAACGGGTAGTAAGGGCACAAAGTATTTCAATACAAGACTGTGTTAAGAAGTTGTTAAATTTTTGACGCCGCTTGATATGGTGCCCATTTACACACACACACACACACACACATATATATATATATATATATATCTATATATATATATATATATATATATATTATATATATATATATAAAGTTATATATATATATATATATATCTATATATATATATCACCGTGATGGCCGTGACCGACCAGGCTATCAGATGTTGCTACACATCGCTGGTCACAATGCGCTTAGCATTGTTTTAGCCTTCAAATGACGCTACCCGGCTGGCTAAGCGAGCAGGCCAACAGAAGAATGAGTGAAAGTTGTGGCGAAAGAGTACAGCATGGTTCGCCACCCCCACCCCCCTGCCGGAGCCTCGTGGAACTTTTAGGTGTTTTCGCTCAATAAACACTCACAATGCCCGGTCTATATATATATATATATATAATATATATATATAATATATATATATATATATATATAATATATATATAGCGTATGTGTATTTCAGTTGTAGCCCTATTTGCCGATTGCTGCTTAGAGTTTGGAAATATTTGCTTAAGTAATTTCAAGACCACAATTATATCCTAAATTTTGATTTCTAGATGACGTAATATATACAAAAACTGAATCTCTTACTTTAAGAGTTAAAGCGCATGAGATATTATTCATCATATACTGGGTCACACTATTACAAGAAGAAGAAAAAACATTAAATTCGTATTTAATTAATATATGAGATTTAGTCTGACTATTTTGGGCGTAAAACCAGAAACTAGCTTCAATTGTTTAAAGATAGTTTAATTGATTAAAGGTAGAACTAGTTTCTAAAACGCAAAATTAAGGTCACTAACGGAAATCCAGTAGGATTAATAGCTGATACAAAATTCAGAGAAGGTACACAGCCACATTTCTTTCTATCTTTCTTTCTTTCTTTCTTTATTTATTTATTTATTATAAGCTGTGGATTAGTAGAGTGGGCGTCGATGTCATTGTCTTGTAGTATTTTTTGTTCGGCTTTTTACCTTCTGAGTTCAAATCCCACCAAGGTTAACGTTGCTTTTCATCTCCGCCAGATTGATAAAATAAAACACTGGGATCGATGTAATCAATTAACCCTCTCCCCTTAAGAATTGCTTGCTGTATTCCTAAACCAGAAACCTTATTTAATGTATATATTTTATTATTTGTATAACAAGAAGTACCACGAAATTTCTTATGAACTTAAGTGAGAAACATGACGTTGGAAATTTATTTACAAGATTTACAATATTAGCTATACAATTTAGACGTTGCAACTCGTAAATTGCCTTCGAAATGATTATTTTTTAATTGATTCCTGTTTTTCACTTCATTACTTTTATTTGACAAAAATGTAATTCATATTTATAAGTAGTAGTGCACATGGTGCCATATCTGCAGAGGAATCAGAGATATTTGATGCAGATTCATTAGGAACACTTGAATAAAGACCAACAAAGATTTACATTGATATTTTTGCCGAAGTTCAACACTGATGATCTTTTATTTCCATTTGTAACACTTTTCGTGCCATCTTTTCATCCTGATAATAAAATAGAAACAATGAATTATGATACTGGATATAACAAAAATATGAGAATCGCCATTTATAACTTTGCAATCATCAAATCTAGAGATAAGTTTTTTTTAATCAATCAGCCTTCTCGTGGTGATAGGTAAATAGAAAATATCGCCAGTTTTGAGTTGATTCATTCAAATTAGAATTTATATTTCAAAAGGCTCAGTTGAGAATATTTTTCATGAATTGATTGATTTTCTTACAATTCTGAATAAAGATTGTTTAAATGGGTAAAACATCGAGGAGTATTTTTGAAATTGGAAGCCGATGAACTGGCAGAATCATTAGCATGCTAGACAAAATGTTTAGCAGTATTTCGCCCGTCTTTACATTCTGAGTTCTAATTGGATTTTGCCGTTCATCGTTGCGGGGTTGATAAAATAAGTACTTGTCGAGCTCTGGAGTCGGTGCAATTGATTTATCACCTCTTTCGAACGTGCTGGTCTTGTGTTGGGGGCAAATTAACCTTCCTTCTCAGGAAACTGCATATGTCTCTGATTCTATAAAAATGTGGAAGCATCTTTCCTTTGCTCAAGCAACGAAGAGCACAAAAGTATATCATATCGTCATGTTCGGATCCAGGATTTTCTGAAAATTGATGGAAATGGTTATAATTAAGTTCTCGAGTTTTTATGAAATTGAAATTTGAAATAACGACATGCATTAGATTTTAAGTTTACCGTCTTGGCACATTAAAGCAATGAAATGAAATGTTGCAAAGACGTGTTCCGTTAAATCTAGAGAAGTTCATTCTGATATTAATGTAGAAAGACAATTTATCTCTGAGCCAGCGGCACTTTCATTTGATATACTGACGGCCTTTTAAAGGGATATACAAGTTCGTTATGGCTTTCTTTCTTTCTTCATGACTATTGTTTCCCTCACTGTATCTTTCATTGTTTAAATACAAATCATTTCTGTTGTAACGTTAAAATCTTTATCAACACCACGCATAAAATCTGCAAGTTGAACTGAATCTGACATATCAGTACTTTCATCGATAGCCAAGGGAAATTAAACATTTTTTCTTTCTGGTGTTCAGCAATGATTGTTCTGTTAGCATAACCTTCTGCAATTTCTTCGAGACAAGTTAGTTTTCAAATATGTTGAACTTTCACTTTCACCAAAGTTTTGGAAATACCAATAAGCGTCTCATTGCAAATTCACGTGATAACGCTATAAATTTCAACTTAAACGAAAACTTCAATTTAAAGTTTTCTTTAACAAGTTTACCATCAAAACAATTTTTAGATCGCTTGGCTACATTGTTTCGAACAACATAGCTTGTGTGCGTAATTTCTAAAATTCTGAGAACCTTTTAGAGAAGATATTTAGATTACCGATCTGTTTCTTAAGCGTTTCGATTTTAAGCCTTCTAATAGTTTCTTTGAATATTTAATATCCAGAATGTTTAAAAATTTGATGATGCTTGATGGTAAATCTTTGAATTTAGAAAAGGATTCAAAACATATAAGACTCATCGGTGTGTTATTTTTTACGGCAACAATGAAGAAATCTTTTGGGCACTTCTCCTGAGATTTTCTCATTTCTTCAAGTCATGGATTAGGTTTATCGAAGTCCCAGAATAGCCTCACAGTAACAACACTTTTCTTCTAAGTCTTGGATTTTTTCTTGTATTTGATGAAAGAAATCTTTCCCGAAATATTATGGAAGCATCAAACAACCTTGGTAAGATAATACAACTTATTTCCTTTCTGTGCATTTATTGACATCAGCAGACACTAATATATTTAGCTTAACTTCACACCGGGATTGCTAATTTTTTTTATTTATATCATTTACATGTTACACTGCCTGAAGCACATTACCATGCACTTTTATCAAATTTTAAAGATTTACAACGCTTAGCAAATTCAAAATCTTCGGGTAAACTTAACTAAAAATATTGATGAATACTTTTCTTTTACTAAAACATTTATTAACAATTCAACAGATATTGATAAATAAAATGGATTATTAATATTAATAATTTTTAAAATCTATGCTTTTAATACACTCAATAATAAAAGTAAATCAATAAAAATAAGGGAGATTACTGTAGCATTCAATAACTATTTTCCCGTGATACGAGCTACAGCAAACTTCATTTGAAAGAAACTGTGGGAAAATGAAAAAAGAATGAAGTGAAGACAAGCAAAATATGATTAACAAGCTTATTATACAGGGATATTCATGGAATTAAGTATGATAGATAAAGAGCAAGAAAAATCCTTCATATTGCCCCTGGGCCACAGGTTACTCAGAAGTGAGCTAGATAATATACAACTGACAGACAAAATATAGAAGGTCAGATTAAATAAAAATGATTGACAGCTGCGGAGATTAGGATAACTAAATGCCTTCAATATAAATGGAAATTTAAAAAATTTAGCGGAAAAAACAATTTACATATTGACTTGTATCTTGGGAATGTCAGGGTCTACTAAAAAGAAGATCTCTTATATTTGACAGTTATGAAGAAGAGAATATACTACGAAGAGAATTCTAATTCATAACTACGATTATCTGACGCAAATACAATTTTCAATATTTACTCTGTAAAGATGAAAAAGAAAGGCATTAGATTTGACATTTTGAAATACAAATGAAAGATTTTAGATTTAATTTATTGTTCACATATATATGTGTGTGTGTAAAACCTTTTGAAATAATTACGTATTTGACATATTGTTTTAACTTAAGATATTTATCGACTTTTTAAAAGATATAGTTGAACTTACTAAATCGTCATACGGTATAAGTTAATAGATGTCTTCTACTATAGAGGTTTTATTATATATTAACTTTTATTATATATTAACTTTATTGATTCCAATAATAATTATTTAAACTCTAAAGACTAAACTCTAAAGATTTGAGCAAACCTTATAATGTTTATCGCGTGTTGTACGATACTTTAACACTAATAAGCTGTTATAGCTTCCTTTTAATCGAATAAGTATTTATTTCTTTATTGCCAACAAGGGGTTAAACATAGAAGGGACAAACAAGGACAGGGATTAAATCGATTACATCGAACCCAGTGCGTAGTTCGCACTTATTTAATCGACCCCGAAAGGATGAAAGACAAAGTTGAAATACCGCTAAGCACTTCGCCCAGCGTGCTAACGATCCTTATTTCCTTACTGCCCACAAGGGGCAACAAAGAGAAGGGACAAACAAGGACAGACAAATGGATTAAGTCGATTACATCGACCCCAGTGCGTAACTGGGACTTAATTTATCGACCCCGAAAGGATGAAAGGCAAAGTCGACCTCGGCGGAATTTGAACTGAGAACGTAGCGACAGATGAAATACTGCTAAGCATTTCGCCCGGCGTGCTAAATTTTCTGCCAGCTCGCCGCCTTTAATCGAATAAATAATAGATTCTATCAATAATTATACATATTCATATAACGCATGCGAGCTAACTAAATCGTTAGCACGCCGGGTTAAATGGGTAGCGGTATTTTGTCTGCCGCTACGTTCTCAGTTCAAATTCCACTGATGTTAACTTTGCCTTTCGTCCTTTCGGAGTTGATAAAATAAGTGCCAGCTGAATACTGGTGTTGATGTAATTGAATTACCTCTCTCCTGAAATTGCTGGCCTTGTGTCAAAATCTGTAATCAATAATTATATATTTATATACATTATCAGTATCAAATATCAGTATATGTGTTGCTAAACGGCAGGAGATTTGACTTTTCACGAATGTGCGTTAAACGCCAGAAGCTGCGGGGTTTTTTTTAATATCATTAACCTGCTTCTAATTCATAATTTGAATTTAAATATACGTTAGAAGATACCTGTTTAAATTTGACCTAAGCCGACAGGTAAACGTAACTAGAATTTAAAATTGATACTTAGAAACTGAATGATTAGAGTATATATTAGATATATCGCTTAAACGCCTAAAGATAATTTAGTTAACATTTAATTCTTTAATCCCAGAATAAATTCATTCAAGGAAACTATAATTTTTTTTCTCTTCATACTAGATGGAAAACTTGATCTTTATTTTTCCACGTAAATAGATTAACTATGAAAATAAATAAATAAAAATACTCATTCTTTACAAAATCAGGCATGTGCCTCCATATAATAAAAACTTACTATTTTTAATTTCAAATTCTGCCAGATATAGATTCTGTGGATAAAAAGACTCCAAGCGATTAGTTAATAAGTGCATCTCCTGGAGTCTTTTTATCCACAGAAGCTGAATCTATATCTGACAACATATAAAATCAAAAATAGTTTTTCTTATGTGGAGGTACGTGGCCTAGTGGTTAGAGCAGCAGAACTCGCAGTCGAGGGATTGTGGGCTCGAATGTCAGACCGGGCGATATGTGTGTTTATGAGCGAAACACCTATGCTCCAAGCGGCTCAGTCAGAAGGTAGTGGCGAACTTCTGCTGACTCTTTCGCCACAACTTTCGCTCACTCTTTCCTCCTGCATCTAGCAGGCTGGCGTTCCGTTCAGGTGGGGAACCTTTACGATATACCGGCCCCTATGAGTTAAGCATGGATCGAGAAGGAACAAACAAGATAAAGTTTTTATTATTACCTCCCTCTTTGCTTGTTTTACAGGCCATGCCGGAGCACCACCTTTAGTCGAACACAGACCCCAGAACTTATTCTTTGTAAGTCTAGTACTTATTCTATCTGTCTGTTTTGCCGAACCGCTAGATTTCGGGAACTTAAACACACCAATATCGGTTATCATGTTATGGTGGGAGGATAAACACAGACACACAAATACTCAAAGAAGAAATCGTATCTTACATTCAATATCCATTTATTAATTTAATTGATAGCTTTATTTCCAGTGTTTTTATTGTTGTATCTAAGTTGTAAAGTAATGAAACGCAACACACACCGAATTTGTATTAACAACTAATTTATTTTACTTACATATATACACTTACATATATATATGCACACATGCATGCATACATACATACATACATACATACATACATACATACAAACATCCATCCATCCATCCATCCATCCATCCATACATACATACATACATACATACATACATACATACATACATACATACATACATACATACATACATACATACATGTGCGTGTGTGTGTATGATCATGAACAGTTACAGGTCATGAGCGCAAATTCCAGTACTGTTGGAGAGAGGGAGTAAAGTATTTATAAAAAACCAGGTTTGTGAGATACAGGTTTTGGGTTGAAACAAACGGAAGGCTCATAAAAGCTCTTATAAGGAACCGAGGGGTGTACTTATACTGGGCAAGTAACTAAGTTTGCCACTTATAGTCATATTACGCTCATTTGTCTTCTTCCAACTTAATCTTCACTCTACTTTAGACTGAGTTACCAATACGAGAGGGCGATGAAAAGCTCCTGGTTTGGGGGTTAACGAAAATACAGAACGATCAGTTAATTATGACTTTATTCAACATATCCGCCTCTCAGATTCACACACATATTGCAGAGGTCCTTCAATTTCTCTAAACCCAGTAAAAGGAGACAGAAGGTTGAGCCTCCGAAAAGACCTTTCCCAATACCCTTAAAGCCAGGAACTTTTCAGAACCACCTCGTATAATAAATACACCAGCAATTCCTTTATAAAACATAGAACTACAATTCATGCATTCACCTAGATTTGCTGTTGTAAGTAGTATTATATACGTTAAGGGTTGAGACATCAAAAAGCCTATATAAATGAATGATGTCATTCACGTATCATTTCAAACAGTCCTCTAAAATCGAACAGACTCTCCATTATCATTGTTCGTTGCAACACAACAAAAACAATGAATGTATATATCGGCTGAATGTACAATTTGTATATGACAACAGAAGTGTAACCTCCCGGTAGCTATAATGATATGAATATATGCGAATACACACGCGCGCTCGCATATACATATATATATGTGGTTCAAATTTCTAGAAAAAACACAAGCGAAGACAGGTGTAGGAACAACAAGCAAGTGTATTAGTTTGACGGTCCGGAAAAATTGAAAAGTCTTTTACATTTCAAGCCTACGCTCTTCGACAAAAAGGAACAACAGGAAAGAAATAGAGAGAGAATGAAAAAATATTTGTTGAGTTCAGTGGTGCAACGTACACACATATATACATATATATATATATATATATATATATATATATATATAATATATATATATATATATTATATATATATAATATATATATATATATGTATGTGTGTGTGTGTGTGCGTGTATGTGTGTGTGTGTGTGTGTATTACACACACATACACATATCTGTGCGCATGCATGTGTGTGTATCTATATATAAATACAAATTAATATATATAAATATATATATATAGGATAGTGGTACAACAAAGCACCAATATTTCCTCGAAATAGCAATCGATGATATACGACGCTATAGTAAAGCTTCACTACATAAATATACTGTCAAAATTGTTTGCGAGCGGCGAACATAAAAACTTTCATTTTACTTGTAGGAAGAACATTAAATAAATGTACAACCCAGATGTGGATAACTTAGGACCTAGGTTTCGAATTTTCCAAATTACATTTGTTAAAGTAAATTTGATTAGTTCTCAGCGGCTAGATTCACCTAGACAAAACTTCAAATGTCGTTGAATCAATGCCAGTGTCTACTCAACTGAACGCCTAGCCGTTAACCGGCCGAGAACAGTGAAAAAGTGTTCAAAGATGATGCTTGCTAGCAGCGGGAGCGAACCCCTACCATCCTCTAGCAGACAGTAGGATCGCGAGACTAATTTAATTTGGAACTGTTGGATCATCTTCAGCCGCAAGTACATGGTCGCCAGAGTGGTTGACAGGGTCCGCCCTAGCCAGCATTATTTCGTAAACAAAGTGACCATCAGTCACTGATTTGCAACAAGCAAAATAGCTAGTTGTAAATTCTCAAGAAGCGATCAGGATAGTAACTATACTAACAAGCAAAGTTAATCGCCACATCAACATATTGCTATCAATATATATGTATATACAGAGTGCAGCACCGCACCGATAACCAGCTGGCGGAAGACCTACCTGGGGTTAAACAAGTAGTAACATAGAACAGCCACTTCTATGTAGCGATTAATGTTACTTGTTAATATAGTTACTAGTCTGATCTCTTCTAGAGATTTTACAACTAATTTACTATATATATATATATATATATATATATATATATATATATATATATATATATATATATATATATATATATATAATAATAATAATAAATATTAGGGAATAAATCCAAATTTACAGGGAAAATCAGATTTAGGATTGAATCCAATTTTATAGCAAAATATTATATAATATTAATTAGAGACAAAACCACTATTTTGCAAATCAAACAAAGAAACACTTAATCCAATACATAAAAAATTTTTAATATAAATTAAATAAAATTATATTCGCCACTACAATTATTTCATGTCTCTTCTAAGGACATTCATCAGGTGGATTTCAGATCTTCTATACTATTTTAAGTTATGAAGTCTTCATAACTTCATAACTTAAAATAGAATAGAAGATCTGAAATCCACCTGATGAATGTCCTTAGAAGAGACATGAAATAATTGTAGTGGCGAATATAATTTTATTTAATTTATATTGAAATTTTTTTATGTATTGGATTAAGTCTTTCTTTGTTGATTTGCAAAATAGTGGTTTTGTCTCTAATTAATATTATATATATATATATATATATATATATTATATATATATATATATATATATTATAGTATATTTAGCTGATATATACATTCATTGTTGTTTTGCTACGAACAATGATAGTAGACAGAACGCTCGATTTTAGAGAACTGTTTAAAATGATACGTGAAAGACACATCATTCAATTAATAGAGGCATTTTTATGTCCCAACACTTATCGTATTTGCAACTGTAAATCTAGATAAAAACGTCAATTGTATTTCTAAGTTTTACAAAGAAATTGTTGTTTTATTTATTATAGTGTTAACAGAAAGTGAAGTTAAGAATTTATATTTTATGTTTAAATTGAAGAAGGATAAATGAAATTAATATGACCATAGGTGACAAGCTTAAACACTCGCCCAGCATAAGGTACCCTTTTGGTTCCTTATAAAGAGCCTTTATAAGAGTCCAGTGTGTTGCAAACCCAAACCCGAGATCTCTCATTAATTTTACGGTTTCCAGCGATCGGGCTTGGTCTTTGGTTTAGAGCATAGCTTCCTTCCTCTCCCTCCACCAGTCCTGGAATTTGTGCTCATAACCAGTACCAGATCATGAGCACAACATTTACACTTGACTAAAAGACAGAAGGAAAGGATAACTAATACAAATGCATTCAGTAGAAGTAAATTCCTGCAGAGTCGGATCTGCTAGTCATTTTTACTTCTAGTCATTTACTGCTAGTCATTTTTACTGAGGTAATTTCAAATTAATTATATAACAAATATTTGTGACAATAAATCAGAAATATCACGATTCACTGACGTCTCTTTCCTTCGTAGTTTATAGAAGTTATTTATACATACATAAGAAATGAATAAAGCAGAAGTGATGTCAGAGATATAATATAACAAAGATACGACAGAATAATAACAGAGATATATTATCAACAACCCGTGTATTAAACACAAATTGAAAGCATTGTGCTATTTAAGTATCCTCAGCGAGCTATAATTGTGTGACAAACAACCATTCTATTAGTTCTCCTCTCACATCTCCTTTGTAATGATAAATTCATGTGGCTTTGCAGCA
>NC_043000.1:94704403-94769403 GCF_006345805.1 Octopus sinensis
TATATATAATATATATATATATATATATATATATATATATATATATATATATAATAATAATAATAATAATAATAATATTATATATATATATATATATATATATATATATATATATATATATATATGTATATATATATATTGATAATTTTAACCGTAAAGGTTCTTTTAATATACTGCGACAATTCCTGATGGATTTTTGTCTCTGTAGAGAAAAAGGTTACATCCCTTTTAATAGTAGTAAACTAATTACTGCTTGCTGCAGGGGGACTTGTAACCACTACAATATGTAGCGGCGGCAAGTCAACAGGTTGTTCTGAGACTTAACCTACGAACTTTTATTTTTGGATATAACGGGGTTACTCAGATGTGCTCGTGTTATTCGCTTCCGCTGTTTTCCAGGGGCACGTGTGAGTATCTCACTTATATTCTCTCGTAAGCTTAACTGAAGACGAACAAACACTTATAGTGTTGATTCCGAAATTGATTCAATATTAAGATAACGAAATTTAAATGTTCCAAAGGTAGAGTTGCCCGCATTTCAGTTCAACTTTCTGTAGCATGTAGATTAAATGTGGATTTCAGTATATTGGCTTTAGAAAACTTTCTTTAGCCCTTGCTTATGACATATTGATAATTTTAACCGTAAAGGTTCTTTTAATATACTGCCACCATTCCTGATGGAGTTTTTTTTCTGTAGAGAAAAGGCTACATACACCCTTTTAATAGTAGTGTAATATATATATATATATATATATATATATATACAAAATTAGAAAATGGAAGAAGGAAACATACTTAAATCAATCAACATCAACCAACAGATGATACCCAATCAATACTTTATTACACCATTACAAAACAGTAAAGGCATTATATAATATATTGTAAAATAATTAGCAAGGAAACTAGAAATATAAAATATAAAATATAAAATATATATATGTAAATAATATCATATCTGACAGCTGTTTCGGCCATAGTAATGGCAATCATGCCTCATTTAACCTATAAGCCATATATATATATAATATATATATATATATATATATTATATATATAATATATATATATCTACATATATATTTCATATATATATATATATATTATATATATATACATATATATGTGTGTGTCTGTGTGAAGACGCAATGGACCAGTGGTTAGGCAGCGGACTCGCGGTCGTAGGATCGCGGTTTCAATTCCCAGACCGGGCGTTGTAAGTGTTTATTGTAAGTGTTTATTGAGCGAAAACAACTTAAAGGTCCACGACGCTCCTGCAGGGGGTGGGGATCCCTGCTGTACTCTTTCATCACCCTTTCTCCCACTCTTTCTTCTTCTGTTGGCCTGCTCGTTTAGCCAGCGGGGTGGCGTCATTCAAAGGCTAAAACAATGCGAACGCATTGTGACCTGCGATGTGTAAAACATCTGATGGTGGTCGGTCACGTGATCACGGATATATTATATTATATATAATATATATAGAATATATATATATATATATATATATTATATATATATATATATTCAATATGTGACCGCGTGTGTATCTTTGGCGATTTTTTTCCTCCGTCTTCCCTTCCTTGGATCTTTCCTTATTCTATGTTTCTGTCGAAGAGCTCTGCTCGAAACGTTGAATCCTCCTCCTTTTTTCCTTTCCTGAGCGTCCAATAACACTATATGTCTTCCACGTCCTCGCGTTGTTATGTTTTCTATTTGTGTTTTCATGTTTGGATTAACTTTATATATATATATTTGAGAAAAAATAAGTTCAAATAGAACAATTCAAACTTTTTGAGGAATCCAAAAAGAGAGAAAATAATTTCCAATAAAAATTCATCCTATTCATTAAAATCAGCCAGAGCAAGTGGTAAGAATATGAAAATAACAACGAAAAAATTTCATTATATATATAAATATACCATAAACATGTAGAAAAATGTAGAAAAGATGTTAAAATATGTGTGTGTGTGTGTGTGTTTGTGTGTGCAGACGTGGCAAGTGCGCACATTTACAGATGCGCACACTCACATCAATATCGACATGCACGTAAATTATAGGAGTGCGTCTGCTCACCCAGATATAGAACTACATACATGCACATGCCACCCTTTCCCAGTCCCCAACCAACCACCTGACTGATTCCTAATCGTCATGTGCTCTATTTCCTGTCCTCCACGTGGTCAACTTCCTGTTGGCTATGCGGTGTTTTCCAACTCAGTGTTACCCATATACCAACATTAAACCACGACACGGCGTGACCTTCCTCGTCCACTCGCAGCCCACTTTACTTTAAACAATCAACTACTGTCATTCAGATTCAAAATACGTGACGACTAGCATCACGCTTGAAACACAAGAACACCAACGAATTTGAATCAAATTGTGTGCATGTGTGAGTGTGTGTGTATGTGTATGTGTGTGTGTGTTTATATTATATATATGTATATATATATACGTATATCTACACGTATGTATATATATATATATATATACGTATATCTACACGTATATATATATATACGTATATCTACACGTATGTATATATATATATATATATATATATATATATATGTATTATATACGCATGTATATATGTATTATGTATGTATGTATATGTGTATATGCGTAATCTATATAAATGAAACAAAGGATGTGTGTCTGTCTGTGTGTTTGTCATGTCGTTAAAACTCGAGATCCACCCAACTGATTTCAATGAAATTTTACACATGCATTACATAGGGTTCATAGAGTTTCATGGGCCGTAAACCACTTTAAAACTTCAGGCCTAATGCGGGCCCAGGAGCAGATAAACCAAATTTCCGCAGCATTAAGATCCATAACTTGAAGTGTATCCAGTCACTTTCCTCCAAATTTCCAACAAACATTAATCAAGCTCCTCGACTTGCTGTTGACTAAAACCAATCTCCGACGCTAACTATACCCACTCTCCGCCCCCACCAAAACGCAGATTAATCAGATCTGAATATACTGCACTGGGTTTTATCTTTGTTTCAGGCCAGTTTCCGACGATAAAATATTGACGCTACTTATGCGTTAGAAGTAGTGTATAATTTTTCACGACAACCTTTTTGTCCAGTTTGGCAGAGGAAATGAAAAGAACATTAAAATATTTGTTGGCGTCATATTACTATCCCGACCACCACCGGGTCATGTGCGTGTGTATGCGGCTGGGTAAAGGCACAACAAACCCATTCCTTCATTCTCCAGAAGTGCCTTTCGATGTTTCACATTTCCAATTCTGCACAACGCAGCATGGCCCAGCAGCGTATCTGCTGTCTATGTCATCCATATCTGAAATATATAATGCAAGATGTTCATACAAAAAAAATCAAACTACTGTTGTGACCTACAGCCATTTGAGTTTGACCGCGTGACCACTTCCGGAAGCTACGCTCGCCACCTGCAATTAGTCCTCCCACCGTGTCCTCTCCCCCTTTTATTTGGACGAGTAAATACAGAGTTTCCCAGAATTAATGATGATTTGAGTGAAATCAGATGCATTTTTTAAAACACACTTTTATATATGTTTATCATGTTTAATATGTGTTAAAAGTGTATAAATTTTGTTTATTATTTTATTTTCATTCCTGTTGGACCCCTCTTTTTTGTCCATGAGAGCTTGTTTTCAATTTGGCAGCAATAATATTCTTTACCTCCATCCCCAAGATGGAGCAATCGTTTAGATGAGCTTAAAGAACGCATTCAGTTAGCAGTGCAGGAGCTAACACCTGAAATGCTTCAAAATGTGTTTCACAACACTTAGAAGAGGTTTGAAGTCTGCAGGGATACAGACATGTTGAAAATTTTCAATAAAAGGTTGACGTAAGATTTATAATCTATTTGTTCTGGTAATAAACATGAAATTCTGGCAGTTTTTTTTTTAAATTTCATGATTTTCATTGAAACATATCTTTAATTCTGGAACATTATGTGTGGTTTAACGTTGTTAGTTATTACATTGTTCGAGTAATTATTAAAATCAAAGGTCTTCTTGCCGTAAACATTCCATCTTTTTGTTAAGCATATTGTACCAAGGAGTATATTATCCAAAATGTATGTCTCCTTTATAGGCTGTAAGGTCGAGAAGCTTGCTTTCTAACCATGTCACCTTGGGTTCAGTCCCCCAGTGCAGCGCGTTGGGCAATTCGTTTTCTTTAGAGCTCCGTACTGACCAAAACATTGTGTATTATATAATTGCCATTACTGTATTGAAATAAAAATAACACATAAAACTCACTTATTATCGACATATAACAAACAAAGTTCGTGTATGAAATTGATCTCTTTTCTCCTTTACTTATCCCACACTGCTTTCTTATAAAATACATACATGCATGAGGAGTAAGTCTCTCTCTCTCTCTCTCTCTCTCTATATATATATATATATATATATATAACAAATTGAATGTGACTTCCGAGAAAGAGTAAAAGTAATTACCCGATCAACGACAGGCATTACTGCTAGTTATATATATTCTTATACATAGATACATTAAACATATACATGTATACTCTTTTACTCTTTTACTTGTTTCAATCATGTGACTGCGGCCATGTGGGAGCACCGCCTTTAGTCGATCAAATCGACCCCAGGACTTATTCTTTGTAAGCCTAGTACTTATTTTATCGGTCTCTTTTTTGCCGAACTGCTAAGTTACAGGGACGTAAACACACCAGCATCGGTTGTCAAGCGATGTTGGGGGCGACAAACACAGACACACAAATACGCACATACATACATACATACATATATATATATACATATATACGACGGGGTTCTTTCAGTTTCCGTCTACCAAATCTACTCACAAGGCTTTGGTTGGCCCGAGGCCATAGTAGAATACGCTTGCCCAAGGTACCACGCAGTGGGACTGAACCCGGAACCATGTGGTTCGTAAGCAAACTACTTACCACACAGCAACTCCTGCGCCTACCCACACAGCCACTCCTGTGCCTATGTATATTTATATATATATATATATATATATATATATATATATATATGTGTGTGTGTGTGTGTGTGTGTGTGTGTGTGTGTGTGTGTTTGTATGCATGTATATATATACATACATACATACATACATACATACATATATATATTGCACAAACTATGGGGAAATCACCCAGGTAGTTGTGTTTCAACATGTGTTTACAGTACAATGCTACCATGGTGAGGTCGCGAATGTATCTCTGTTCTTAGTATTCAAATGATAACGTAAAATATAATTTCCTAATACCTTTTGTTTTCTAATCACGTTTCTTTTTTACCAAAGTTTTACTTGCATTCAGAATATCAACTACTTTGTGGAATGATGAAATACTATTTAAAAAAACACCTACTGTAATTGAAGTTTAAATAGAATTATTTATGAAGAGGTATGGCACAAGGGATTGCTTTCAGTAGTAAACATTTTAGAGTAATAATTTTAAAAACATTGCAATTAAAAACATGATCATTTCAGGAGAGACCCAAATATATATAAATATTTTTCGGCTAACTTTCAGCAGTAAATTTGAAACCTACTTTGAAGAAGTTTTGCCTTTCTTCATTTCGGGGTCGATAAAATAAGTACCAATGTATATATTTATGAATTAATTGAATGACAAGTGGATGTCAACTTCATTTGTTTTTCTGCTGTTCCTGCTATAAGAAGCAGTGTACTGAGTGTATGTACGTCATTTTAATACATGGAAAGGTCATCTTCGAAACATAAGTTTTATGTACTTTTATCAAAAGAGATCTATAGAATGAGCGCCATATTTAAAGGAAATAATTACAGCAGCAAATTATTCGACTAAACCCTTCAAGACGATGCTTCAATATGGCTGCAGATGAATGGCGAAAATGAGTAAAAGTATAAAAGACTACAAGAAACTAAAAGAACGTAACAACGCAGTTTATAATGTAAAGAATACAGAAGTAATCCACATGCGCATAAGTATTGATCATATACGTATGTGATTGGAATATTGATTAAATGAATCTGTTTTCCATATTTATCAATGCAGTTTGATGATTTTAAAAAATCACACGTGATCAATGCACTTGGATGGATTTTTAAAATAACATGAATACAGATATATAATATTGATTTATATATGTACATGTATAAATTGAAATACATTCATATATATATAGCTCTTTTACTTTGATTCAGTCATTTGACTGTGGCCATGATGGAGCACCACCTTTTGCAGAACCGCTAAGTTACGGGGATTTAAACACACCAGCATCGGTTGTCAAGCGATGTTGGGGGACAGACACAGACACGCAAACATATACACACACATACATATATATATATATAGATATAAACGACGGGCTTCTTTCAGTTTCCGTCTACCAAATCCACTAACAAGGCTTTGGTCAGCCCGATGCTAAAGTAGAAGACACTTACCCAAGGTGCTACGCAGTGGGACTGAACCGGAACCATGTGGTTGGTAAGTAAGCTACTTACCACACAGCCACTCCTACGGCTATATATATATATATATATACACGCACACATCTACATATGTATATATGTATATATATATACATATATATATATAATATATATATATATATATATACATATATATATGTATATATATGTATATATATATATATATGTACACTGACTGACAGACGGCCTAGCGTAGATATAGAGATTACTTATTAGGCTATGTATGTATGTATGTATGTATGTATGTATGTATGTATGTATGTATGTATGTATGTATGTATGTGTGTATGTATGCATGTATGTATGTATGTGCGTGTGTGTGTGTGTGTATGTGTACGTGTGCAGGCATAACTCTCAAGCACGCATGCATACATTCAGATACATGAGCATATATGCATACGTACATTCACAGAAATGACTCGTTGCTAACTCATTACAATGAGTTGGAACAACATAAACTTGACAAGCAAAACTTACGAGGCAATGGTTGATCTGTAAGTTGACGAACAAAGAACAAGATATTTTTTGATAGGAACAAGCATTCCACAAATTCTAACGATTATGGAAGGCATTATAGATAATGCGTCCAGAAAACTTCAGAAATAAATAAAAAATGTATATTGGAAAAGTAGTTTGAAGAAAGAACATTTGAAATGTTTAAATAATTACTAACTATATAACATGTAACCAGAACTTACGACTACATTAAAAGACTACCCTACAAGACGACACTATAAATGCAAAATTATGGATAGACTTTTCGTTAAGGAATCTAAATCGGCTTATCATAGCTTCAACGTAAACATCACAAATGCTGTAAAATACTTTCTCATCGGGAAAACAAGTTGAATGCCGCTGCTATTCTATATAGAGAACAAATTCTCTATGTTTAACAAACAAACTGGATAAATGGAAAACCTAAAACAGAATTACAGAAAACATATTAAACAAGTAGAAAGCGTAGGAAATGACAGATTTCTGGAAAATGTATTGAACAAGAAACCAAGAAACAAGAAGATCTTATGACAGTTATTTTCACTAAAATCTTACTTTTTTACGGCAGATATTTGATGGCAATATAAAAGTATTGTGGAGAGAATAATTGGTCAGTCGAAATGGATGTTAATTGCTATTATTGTTCTCAATCAAAAAGATGGCCCAAATACATAAGATAAAAAGTACCATTAGCTAAAATGTTTCATGGCCTTCTACAATATACAGATTGTCAAAAATCCGCTATTGCGGAATTATTTCTACCAACATAAATTTAACAAATAATACAGCAATGAATTACAATTTGAAGACTGTAAAGCCACTGGATGCGGCACTAGTGCAGAAAATACGGACTATAAGAGAATTCCCTAAGTTTATGCTTATCTCTTACTTGTTTCAGTCGTTGACTGCGGCCTTGTTGGAGCACCTGTTTGATGGCTTTTAGGCAAGAAAATCGACTCAAGTAATTAAGTCTGTTTTATGTCTAGTATTATTCTATCGATCTCTTCTTGCCAAACCGGCAAGTTATTGAGATGTAAACAATCTATCATCGAGATTAAGACACACACACAACACATATATATATACATATATATATATACATATATATACACATACATATATATATATATATATATATATATATATATATATATATTATATATATATATATATATATATATATATATATATATATATATTATATATATATATATATATATATATAATATATATATATATATATATATATATATTTCCTTTCCGCATAATTTCCGTCCACCAACTTCAACTTCACTCACAAGCATTGGTCGCCTGTGGCTGTAGTAGAGAACTCTTGCCTCAGGTATTGTTTATTGGGAATGGTGTTGAAATTATGTGGTTGCATTGCGAACTTCTTGACTACTCAGCCATGCCTGGGAAAATGAAAGAATGAACATGGAGTTTAGAACGATCTTTCAGAAGAGAATGAAATATGGGTGGTCCGAGTGAAAGAGGGAAGCAAGTCGGGTGACTAAGGGTGGAACAGGCATGAGATCAACTAGCTCTCCTCAGCATTTTGCATTTATGATGTGCCAATTGTATTTTTGTATTTAAAAGAGTAAAATAATATGATCGTATACAATGACTATTCAGCGACAATCGTGATCTTTATGTTTGATTCTCTGTACATGTCGTTGCGATAACATAAGGATATGTATTGTCTTGTGTCGTTGAAATGTATACAGATAGTATTTTTTACTCAAGATATCAGTCGGGGTTATAAATCAGTAGCATTGTAATATATGAACCTGAGTGTAATATTTACTTAACAACAGCTAGGGAGCAAAATGTTCAATACCTCTCTTTCCGAAATTTACAATTATGACAGTGCCAAAACTGTTAGTATAATTAATGTACTTTAAAATGGTATGAAATAAAATTAACCACGTAATTATAATATATTCTATACATATAACTGGTTGGATTCGACTCCTGACCAACACAAAACCACCAAAGTAAAAGCAATTTATTAAGGAATATAAGCTGCGTTTAAACGTTCGGTTCTTATTCATTGTGAATAGCATCAATGTTATATGAACGCTATTTAAAAAAAAAAAGCAAGCATTACAAATTGAAAATCTTTTTAACCATATTTAAAAAGCAAACAACGAATTACTATTATAAATAGTATTAGTCTTCAACCTTAATAATTAATCACTTATTTCGTTGGTGATATTGGCGTTGTCTATCAGTTCAAAACTGATCAATCCGATCATGGCAATTTTATATTCACTTTTCTGCATCTAACACTATATATTTTCTACTGTGTTTTTAATCTTTCAAGATATTAGATGGTAATTTGAAGAAAAGTAATTATTTTCTATTAGGTCGAGTGTTTCAAAAATACATAATTATCATATCGATTCTCTCTTCCCATTCTCTTCTCACTCACATTCTCTTTAGGTTAAACCACTTCCTGTCAAAGCACTAATTCACATGGTTTATATATGACGTACGATTATGACCTTCTCTAAATTGAAAATATTACATGAACACTGGGAAAATTAATCAATAATGACACTTATAAATGTGCATATTATTTTTGCTACACAGCAATGTGAATTATTAGATACAATACCATTGAAACGTTAAGATCATTTCCGATATTGTCGCCGTCATGCCATCCACACTTTTAAATATTTCATAGAAACGTATTGTATATATTCTTTATAAAAGTTTTTTTCCCATACTCTTTTTTTCATATTCCTATTATTGCAATGACCTTAAACATAATTTTTAAAGTTTTATATATGCATTTATGTCTACGTATGTATGTGGTAATATATGTTTGTTAGTAGATGTGTGTATGTTTGAGATTATGCTTATACGTGTGTGTACATCTGAGCTTGTAATTACATATATATATATATATATATATATATATATATATATATTATATATATAAATATATATATATATATATAAATATATAAATGTGTGTGTATATGTATACAAATTACATATATGCGTTTATAAACATATATGTGTGCGAATATTTTCTTCTATAACAGGCTATATTTACTCCTCTCTCACCTTTCTTTATCATTTTCCTATTCTCCTTCCGCCATGCTCCTAAAGAGGTCTGGTATTTCACTTTTCTGATCTAAGTTATTTCACCTCCTTACATTATAACATTTTCATGTAGTTTATATATATATATATATATATATATATATATATATATATATATATATATACTCTTTCTTTCTTCTGGAAACATTACCAATTTCTCCGGGCTCTTTAACAACTTTATGGATTCTATAACAATTTCTTCAAATTCCTTCTTATCACGGAATTCACAGATCTTTCTCTCATCTTAGAAGTTCTGTTTAAACGTTACTTCTTTGTTCCACAGCCGCATTCGTGAAAAAGTTTTCCCCGCCCCTCATTTTTTGTAGTACATTTACACACACACACACACACACACACACACACACACACACACACACGCATGTATAGCACTTTCTACATTACTATTGCTATATCATATGCTTCATCAATACCGTTAATTCCCTACACTCAGACACGCTTTCACCACTTTATATAACGCTTTCACACACTCCAATTCAAAACAACACACACAAACACCAATAACACCACAACCACTTTAGCCACCACTACTACTGTCCTTTATGCGCGATTCTAGACGTAGATATCGTCAAATGCATGAATCTATCCACCCATTACTTCCTCATGTCTTAGCTCTCTTCAAAGAACACCACTCTCATTTGGTTTCTAACCCTTCACTTCCCCACTTTTTTGTACATTGACTATATTGCTTTCTCTCTCTTTCATTCTTATTTTCTGAGAAAGGATTAACTTCCAAAACAGCACTCCCTCCTTTGTAACATGAAACTAATATCACCTTTTATATGTTTCTTCATTGATATTTATTTTCTATATGTATGCGCCAGCATATATACGTACATGTGTGCGTGTGTGTGTGTGTGTGTGTGTGTGTGTGTGTGTGCATAGTTCTCAAGCGACAAACTTAATCCTTAATCTCTCCCAATGGCCCTTAGATACCTTTAACGACGTTCACTTGGATGCAAGCATTCAGATCAGATGTCCAGTCTGATAATGAATCTTCCATTTACCCTATCAGTCATGGTGACCCCCCCCCTCTCGTTGACTAAGACCTTAACACAAAAATAAAGTCGACCATGTGGTAGTTTATCAAAATTTAAATGCCTCCACATTAATGATATGGAGTAGGTATAACTTTCTTAAAGCTTACAAAAAGGAATTAATTTTAAAATAAGGAATGATTCTACAAGTTTTAGAAGAAGGCGGAGAATCTGTTTAGTATTTATTTTGCTATTCACTGAATTGTGTTATATTTAATACATTTTTGTAAGTATCTACGTCATTTTTATTGACTTTCATAGTATGAACAAATTCATATGTATTTTCAGTTTGGAGACGTGTATTTATGAATACTTACAACTAAAAATATCTTCTTCATTGTAATTCTACATAGAACTTAAACGCCAACTGCTTCAATGCTAACTTCATGCTAATAACACACCGAAAATTTCTTCCAAATTCCCTACACAATGCAGGGGATCACCAGTTTAATTTTAAATTTATAATTACTTTCTTTGTCGTATTTGGATGCCTTCCATCATAACACACTTCCGATTTTTGTTTCCATTGCGAGATATATTCAGCAACTTGACGTATTTTTATAAGGTGAACAATAATGTATATAACTGTAAATATTTTTCAGCTGCTTTCTTGTAACAGCATCAATGATTTTATTTAGAATTCACTTGTTAACATGTTATATTCTGTTCATGATTTATAAATATTGCATTCACATTAAATTTTTGACGTCTTTTTCGTCACTGCTGTCATCACACCACAATTAGAAACTTCTGCACGTCAAATCCATGTCATAATAGCATAAACAACAACAGCAACGACACTTTCCCCCAGGGAGATAATAAATTAAGGTTTTCTGAATTGGTGGGTAAAAATGTATAGAAAAGACGTGCGTAGTCGACAGTTTCACTTACTATATATTATTAGTAATTAGTATTCTTAAGTTATGTTACATAAATAAAATTGTGAAATGCATATTAGATATTAATTTTGTAAGGTTTATGTCGATTTGAATACAGATTTTGTAAAATTTGCTTGAATATATTCAAGTGAGTGTTGAAAAGTTCTTGGCTATAAGGGTATCGCGGATTGCCTTGTCGGAGACCCAAACTTACGTGTCCTTTTACAGGGTTTAGAAAAACTGAGGGGCTGCTGCAATAAGTGTGTGAATCTGAGAGGGGAATATGTTAAATAAAATCACAATTAACTCATCTTCCCGCATTTTCTCTTACCCAAAGCCAGGAACTTTTCAGTATCTCCCCGTATATGAGGGAAGATATACTCTAAAGAATTACACACGATGGATGTCATTCTAATTTAATTTATTTATTCATTGATTCGCCTTTGTTATAGAGCATCACAATTACTGCTGTTCTTTCCTTAGAGATTCCATCAGCCAGTAGTATTTTCTCCAGTTTACCATTGTGGATGGAGTCAGAGGCCTTTGAGAAATCAACAAACAATAAAATTATAACTACTTCTGGATTTTACTCATTCCAATAGACGACGAACTGTAAGTATTTGTCCAATTTGATTTCTTCTAAAATCTTCTTCGATTTCTAAGTAGAAATGAATTATAAATTTTGCCAACGAGGGTCGAAAGAATGATGCTACTGAAGTTATTTTTAAGTCCCGAATCGTCATTTGTTTTTTTTGAAATTGGCGCATACAACCTTCTATACATTTGCCAATGTTGCTTCCATTGTTGACTGCATTGCCGAAGCCTAACAGAATAACATTCAGTTGTTCTGTTTTCAAGACTTCAAATGGTATGTTATCCTTTCCAGCAGTCTTTCGGTTTTTGGTGCTTTTATGGACTTCTTTCAAATCGTCGACGGTGAAATCGCCAATTATGATGTCAAGGTCGTGGTCAATAATTGATGTTACATCAATATCAAAAACTGGGGGGTATATTCCCAAGTGAATTTTGAAAATGATCCCTTCACTTTTTAAAGCGTTCTTGTGGATTATGGATTTTTAGCTTAGAATTTTGACTTGATGATTTGGCGTCCAATAATATCTTTTACTGCCCGCCAGGTTACTGTCTGATCTGCTTGTTTACAGCAGCGACGTAGGTCGTCCGGACACACCGTATGTAAATCACCTCAACAGCAACACTGGATGACTCCACGAAGAGCTCATTCAACTAATGCAGGACTGCGATGGATGGCCTCGACGGATTAAAAATATCCGAGCAAGCTCGACCAGATGTTGGTTATTTATTGTTATTCAGAGATAAGAAGGCAAAAACCATTAAGTATAAGTGTGCAGAGACACATACACGCGCGCGCCCGTGCGTGTATGTTTTCGTATGTGTATCCAAAATTTCACACTACTGTGCTCGACCCTTTTTTCTCAAAATGTCAGCCTTCTGGATTTGTCTTTCTGCACAGGTTTTTCCTAGCATTTGCCCACTTGCAACAAGATAAAATGAAACTGTTAATTAACCACATGACGTGGTTGGCCTCGGATGATCTTCCCTTTCCTCTTCACGAAGCATGCGAAAACTTTTTGGAGCAGTAAGCTGAATGGTATATAGCCCGTCATAAATCAAATTACACAACGAAGAGAAAACTTTAATAAGCATCGTATTTAATTATTGTATGTGATTCAACCTGTCCGTTTTGCGATATGACCCGGAAAAAGGCTATTTTGCACATGAAATTACGTGTAACATAATGGAAGTTAAGTAAAGAGTCTCATGCGGCTCGCAGAATGTAGGTTGTCCATAATTAGTCTTGGTAAAATAAATGTGAATAAAAGAATATATCCGCTTATTGGAGACACGGATTGAGTACTTACAACAGAGTGGAGTCTGCTAAAGGTTCCCCAAAACTTGGTGTTTGTGTGAAACCAAATCATCGCAAGATGATGCTTTTACTCTTTACTTGCTCAACAAACCACACAATGGAATGGGATTGAATATAGATGCAGAGTGAATCTATTAACCAAACACACAGCCATGTCCAAGTACAAAGATGAAACCGTATGTTCCTTTCTTTAATTAACCGGTAAATGAACTTATAAGAGATTATAGATATCTTACTGTGAGTTGTTTACTGTCAGATACCCAACAAAAATGTTTTTTTTATAATTTCAAATTCAAGAATCAACATGAAATTGAATCAATGAAGTAAGGCATATATATATATATATATATATATATATATATATATATATATATATATATATATATATATATAATATATATATATATATATATATAGGATAGTAGAGACACTGCTCAGCATTACAAGGAGAAGGGAGAAATTTGTGCATTGCAGGCAGAGCTAAGAACTTCATAAACAACCATCTGGTGGACAGAGACAGAATACTGTTCCCCCCACTGTGCATCAAGCTCGGTTTGATCACGAAGTTCACGAAAGCTCAGGATAAGAACAGTGGTTGCTTCACTTACTTGTGCCAGGCTTTTCCAGGATTGACCACTGAGAAGTTGAAAGCTGGTATATTTGAGGGTCCTCAAATTCGTAAGCTCATCAGAGAGCTTGAGGTTGAAAGCTCAATGAAAGAAATGGAACTGGAAGATTGGAAAGGTTTTGTTCTGGTCGTAAAGAACTTTCTTGGCAACAACAAGGTGAGAAACTACTGCGCATAAGTTGTCTCCAGTATGCAAACTGTTTTCAGAAGAAATGTCGGATGCAACATGAGTATCAAAATGCATTAATTATTTCTCACATATGGATCGGCTTCCTAAGAACCTGGGATCAATGAGCGACGGGCAGGGGAAGAGATTCCCTAAGGACATGAAAGAGATGGAGGCCAGGTATCAGGGACGCTGGGATGCAGTCATGATGGCGGATTATTGTTGGACTCTGAAGAGGCGTTCCTGCCACTCAGCATTCTAGAGGTTCGACTAAACCTAAGTTCAAGCCCTGAATTTTGAACAAAGTTGACATAATGTTTAATTTACATGTACTTAACTTTATCAATGTCTAATATTCAATTTACACTAATTGAAGTTTGTAAAATTTAATTAATAAATTGTGTTAGAAAACAATTTTTTATCTTAAGAACATATTTCGGATGAGAAATATTAACAAAACTCAACCGATAATGTCAGAAAAATGTAATCAATTTGATGAATAACATCCAAAGTATGACACACACACGCAAACGCATACACACACACACACACATGCACACACACACACACACACACACACACACACACACACACACACACACACACACACACACACATACACACATATTAACAAAACTCAACTGATAATGTCAGAAAAATGTAATCAATTTAGTTAGAAGATCGGATTTTTAAAAAATCAATTTAGCATAGAAACTTGGCCTGGTCGAGAGAAACAAATGTCATTTTCGGATTCAGCGGTGCCAAATTGTTCTAAACCAGTTGAAAAAAACTAAAACAACTTGTAATTTTTTTTGTCTATTGTTATTTAGCGCTTTTATCTCGATTCAGAGATTTATCAAGTCTCTCTGGAACGAGATAAAAGAGCTTAGTAAATAATTATCCCAAATTCCGGTAATTAATGGATTAAATCTGTACACCACTTCAAAGAATCTTCACACACACACACACACATATATATATATATACATAAACATATATATATATATATACACACACACATTTATATACACATATATATGTATATATGAATATGTACATGTTTGTATGTATGTATGCACGCGTATGTGTGTGCACGTGTTTGTATATATTTATATGCATGTATGTGCTTATATATAGATACAGGCATACATATATGTATATATATATATATATATATATATATATATATATATATATATATACATATACACACACACAGATACACGCATACACACATATATATATAGGTTAGAGACTGGTGTTTTCTACATAGAATATAATTCGAAGTGCTCAAGAGATTTGAACTTCAGTAGAGGAGTAAATGAAATGACAAGCATGTTAGGCAAGTCGATTTGCACATAATATAAAATATATTTAATGGCAAAATGTTCATGTGTATGGATATAGAATAGTCTGACTTAGGCAATATAAATGAGATAAGGTGTTAAATGAGTAGAGTTTTACGAGTCCAACTGCTGTTTCTGGGTGGGGTCCGGAATAATGATAGTTACTACCTTCCATTACCGGATAACACTACTTCCGTCTTCTGTGGAGTGTTTACATTGGCGAATTTTGCATTTGAGGTGTTGAGAGACAGAATATTTTTATATATCACCAGCTGACCGGTGTCTGCTAGTCTAGGCCGACGAAGGACAATCATCCTGAAACACGTGTCCCTAGATGCAGCCCGGGCGGCCGTGGGTGTTTGTCTCCCCTTCGTAAATGTATATAAGGACACAGGAAAAATGTGTCAAAGCCATCAGGAGGCGTCGATGCTTCCTAGGGCTAAACAGCGGTGGTGTACCCCCTACTGTCACGTTCGTGTTAGATTGACAGTATACAACTATTCTATATATATATATATATATAATATATATATATATATATATATAATATATATATATATGCGCGCGCGCGCGTGTGTGTGTGTATTCTTAAATTCAATCAACATATATACATCTTTTGAGAAAACAATCCTCAATGGCCAAGGAAAGGGAGAAAATGTGTTTATTCCAAGAATTTCACTGAATCCAACAGACACACCCTTTGAATTCAAGAGATTTCAATTTTCAGTAAGTGATAGTTTTGCAATATCAACAAGAGTCAAAGACAGCCACTGAAAATTGTTGGACTTCACCTCATGTAGCAGTATTTTGCAATGGTCAGCTCTATGCTGGTTGGTCTGGAGTTGGAAATGGCAACACTCTCTTCATACTCACACCAAATGGTAAAATTAAGAATATACTCGAATATCACAACCATTTAATTATAGTCGTGTGTATATGCGTGCATATGAGTATGTATGTGTGTATGTGGGAATGTATATATATGTACGAGTTTTATGTGTACGAGTACAAGTTTTATGTGTAGATGTCGATATTTATAAATATCTGTATAAATATATATATATATATATATACATGTTTAATATATGCATCTGTATACATCTTTACATAATATATTTTCTTCTACTACTAAGCACTGACCTGTCCAACCAACCATACCTATATTCCCAAATTCTTCATTCCACCATATTACTACCACTACACCCCTCTCTCTGCCTCATCACTTAGGTTCTATCACTACACACCTGACATTCCTTTACCTTTTACACTATTATACCTCTCTCTCTTTGTGTCTATCATCCCCCATTCCTTCTATCTGACACTTCTTTACTATTTACCCTATCATCTTTTTACACGGTAATATCTTTCTCTCTCTATCACCCTCACCTCCCCATACCTACTATCAATTTATCTTGATTGACCACTAACTAGTACACTTTCTCTTTCTTCATCTCTTTATTTTCTCTCTCCTTGCTTTTCTTTTTGCTTTTTTCATTTTTCTTTTTATTCTTTTCCTTTTTCTTTTTTTTCGTTTTCTTTTTTTCTTTTATCTTTTTCTTTTTTCCTTTTTTCTTTTTTTATTCCTCTCTTCCTATTTTCAATTTGACCCTACAAATACATTCCTTACTTTTAGGTCACATTAAATAAAACCCTCGGTTCAATAACACTGTGAACAAACTCTATACTTGGAATGACCAATTTTAAATACTATTGGAATTTACTCACAAGGCATTGCAATCTTATTTGTATACCATTCTGCCTAAATAATGGATCTACAGATGCAATATCCCTGCATATCTCACATCTATTTTTATTCCTCCACTTCACTCTCTATTTCATATCTTATTTAAATTAACTATTGCTTAACCATTTTCTCTTACCGTCTCCGATGAAGGGATATAAAAAAATATCCCGGAAACAGCTGTAAGACCTATTTATAAGTGTTCTAAAATCTTCACAGCTTTGGATTTTAATCTCATTGTGAAAAAAAAATTCATATATACACATGCTGATATATGACCTACGTTGGACTCCTTATTCACATAATCACCGAACCTGGTCTTTCCATAGCACTTACTCAGTACTACCTGATACCATTGAGTCTTATTGACACCATTACCTCACACCTTTGTACACTTCCTTTCTGCTGCTTTCAGCTTTCTATTAACCTCTCCCTACTAATTAAAAGAAAACTCGTTTCTGTGGCCACATTTCGTTTCTCAGTCGCTGCTTACATCACCGCCTCATCCTTAAAGGTTTCCGCCTCCATTTCCACCCCACTTTCCACTCTGCTACAACCATCCTACCCATATTCCGTACTACATCCTACCGCCTTATGCGTGCCACCATTCGCTCTAATCTCTCCAAAATATACACCATCGACAGTGTTCTCCCTCTTGCTTTTTCCATCTTCTTCTCCTCTCAGTCGCCCTCCCATGCAAATACCACGTTACGTTACATAATTCATTTAAATCAGCTCTTTCATCAATTTCTCGCTCACACCAAACAACGTGAACTCCACTAACTCCTCCATTCCATCACACCCCATACCACTACCCCAACTCCTCCACTACCCCTCTCCCTCCCTGATACGCTCCCCGATCCTCACTCAACCTCCGTCCCTCCAGCCGCCACTCACATACCCCCAGCCTTCCACCATCCCCACCACTCCTCCTACTTCTATCCTACCCACCCCTTCTCCACTTCAGTCTGTTGTTACCATCCCTGCAGATATTCGCTTGTCTGAGGCGGAGCGCTCCCTCCTCAGTAGGGATCTGCGCTTCATCCCCCTCACTTCATCCAGCAAGGAATTTCGGACTCAGCTTTGTGCACCGTGTTAGGTTGTGTACGTTTTTCCGCGACACTCCACCTGCATCTAATGAGGAGGACTGCTTCACCGACCTAGGCCACCGACCAACCATGTGGATGCCAGCTCCTAGCCAGTTCCAAGCAGTCGATCTATCTGCAAGCGCTTGCCAGCGCGATGAGGACCGGTTTAACCTTTCCAGCCGTCCACGTCATCTGAACATCCTCCCAGCCGAATTCTCGGCGCTTCAATGTCTCCGACGTCGCACTGACATTATTATAACACCAGCCAACAAGGGTGGAGCCGTGGACCCCTACAAGGCAGAAGCTCTCCGCCGACTTCAAGATACTTCCTTCTACTACCTTCTGCCCTCTGACTCCACGGCCAGCTACCAACATACTGTGTCCTCCAATATCCATGACCTCATCTCCTCCCGTCTGCCCCACCACCTCCAACCTCATTGTCTGCACCCCTCGCACTCCTACTATTTACTTCCTCCCCAAAATCCACAAACCTAACAACAATGGTCGTCCCAATATATATATATATTTAAGAAAATAAGAAAATAGAGAGATAATTGAATTAATAATTATTTATTATTTATAAAATAGGACATCGTCACTGACAGGTGTTTCGATTCAAGACTTTTAGAAACTAATTAGTAAAATTAATTAGTATAATATTATACTAATTAATTTCTAAAAGCCTTGAATCGAAACAGCTGTCAGAAGATATGTCCTATTCTATAATTAAAAAGTAATTATTAATTTAATTATCTCTCTATTTTCTTATTTTCTTAAAAATAGAAATGAACCCCGGTTTATCCAGTTACTTACAGTTGAATGTTATTTGTAATATTCAATACTTCTTGTAATAGGTAACAAACCAGTATATTCATTGGATTTTATTATTTCGTAATGAGGTTTGTAACCTTTATTTGAACTTACACACACACACATATCTTGAATTCCTTGCTACAATTACCCATATTTATGCAAAATAAGGTCTTGATTTAGTATTCGCATTATTGAATCCATCCAATCACTCAATGCATATCTAAAGATTGTGCTTTATGTGCACACGCTTCAATGAATATATTGTGCCATCCCATAAATAATGCGGTTTTTTCAATTGCATGAACTAAACGTCGCAGGGGGATAGGATAACTTACTTGCATCAACTTGCTATAAAAGCAGGTAGTTAGTTTACCATGTACTTATTCCCAGTGCAAGTTTCGGAGGGTGCAGTTCGATTTTAACAGTTATTTTTTCAAAGGTATAATGAAAGTGGCAAAGGAGCATATTTGGCATGTTTTGCTTAATGAGTTCAATAAAGCAACAGCACATCGGAAAGTGCGAGGAATATTAATGCAGTATATGGAGATCGGACAATAAGCCTAAGCCAGTGTCAACGGTAGTTCCAGAAAATCCGAGCCTCGTCCAGAAAGATCTGTAGAGTTCGACGAGTACATCTTGCAAACCCTGGTGAAACAAAATCCCGTCGTCACTGCTGTGGAACAAGCAGAGAAGCTTGGATTTGTTCATTCAACCATTTATCGACAGTTGCATACCATCAGGAAGGTCAAAAAATTGGGTCAATGGGTTCCTCACA
Source organism: Octopus sinensis (assembly GCF_006345805.1). Taxonomy (NCBI): domain Eukaryota; kingdom Metazoa; phylum Mollusca; class Cephalopoda; order Octopoda; family Octopodidae; genus Octopus; species Octopus sinensis. The sequence continues at coordinate 94,724,876 of NC_043000.1, forward strand.
ATATTTTCCGAGCACAATTGCGTGCACAGAGTGAAGGAGTGCTCCCTTTTGCTGTCATGTCTCACGAATGTACCTTTTTGGGGACCGAATTCTGACTGGTAATATGAAGTGGATTTTCAAAAAAATGTCAAGCGCCGAATTCAGTGGGTAGGGAGAAGGAAAACACCGGCATCCCAGGTTAATGAATGTTTTCAACCACGTATGGTGTTGTTATCTGTTTGATGGGATGTGAAAGATTTAGTCCGCTTTGAACTTTTAAATCCACACCAAAAGATAACAAAGGGGAAATACTGCGAGCAGCTTGAGAAGCTTAAGTCAGCGCTAGAAGAAAAAAAGACTACCTTTGGTTTCAAGACAAAAGGTTTTCTTCCATCAGGATAATGCTCGGCCACGTACAGCGAGGATGACATTACAAAGGGTGGAGCAGTTTGAATTGGAAACGATGCCTCACTCACCATATTCGCTGGACATTGCCCCATCTGATTATATTTATGCACAGAAGGGGCTGTGTGGTAAGTAGCTTGCTTATCAACCACATGGTCCCGGGTTCAGTCCCACTGCATGGCACCTTGAGCAAGTGTCCTCTACTATAGTCTCGGGCCAACCAAAGCCTTGTGAGTGGATTTGGTAGACTGAAACTGGAAGAATCCCGTCGTATATGTATATATATATATATATGTATATGTATGTGTGTGTATTTGTTTGTGTGTGTGTTTGTCCCTGCGACATCGCTTGACAATCGACGTTGGTGTGTTTACGTCCCCGTAACCTAGCGGTTCGGCAAAAGAGTCCGATAGAATAAGTACTAGGTTTACATAGAATAAGTCCTGGGATCGATTTGCTCAACTAAAGACGGTGCTCCAGCATGGCCGCAGTCAAATGACTGAAACAAGTAATATGAATTCTGTAGACGAGGTCAGAACAGTACTGGATTATTATTAAGGCGGCGAGCTGGCAGAAACGTTACCACGCAGGGCAAAATGCCTAGTGGTATTTCGTCTGTCTTTACGTTCTAAGTTCAAATTCCACCGAGGTCGACTTTGCCTTTCATCCTTTCGGGGTCGATTAAATAAGTACTAGTTAAGCACTGGGGTCGATATAATCGACTTAATCCGTGTGTCTGTCCTTGTTTGTCCTCTCTGTGTTTAGCCCCTTGTGGGTAGTAAAGAAATAAGTACTGGATTAGTATTTTTCGTCACGGACAAGTGAATTTTGGAAGAGGGGCCTTGCAAGTATACCAGATAGATGAAATAATATTGCAGAAAATGAAGGCGAGTATATTTTAGACTTAAAAAAAAATTTGTTTACCTTAAATTTGAAAAATAAAGTATAAAAAACTGCATTATTTATGGGATAACCCAATATAACTACTCCAATTTGTCAATGAGAAACTCATTAGAAATCGTTTTCTTTCTTCACGTTAACACATGATACAGCATCAACATTAGAATTAAACATCTATTGCCTCAGATAATACTACCATTGCAATTAAATGGATAAGGCGTTCCCAGCATCGAATACATTAATGTTCAGTATGTATTAGAGAAAATTAACTAAATGATACAATGTGTAATTCTGTGAGACTAGATTGCTATTGATGTTTGTATAATTGTTTACCTATTGATCAGTAGCCAATGAGCAGGCCTATCACGAAAACTATAACAGCCGGGATTGGCTCAGCGTTTGTGATTTATGGGAAATTTTGTTCACAATTTTAGCAGGTCGAACGAGCGTGTAAGTCTCCTACATTGTGTTCACTCGAATTAGGAACTGAGCGAATTGTATAATAAAGGTAAGAAAAGCGACGATCTAAGAGAATCATTAGGATGCTGAGAAAATGCTTAGCATTATTTCTTCTCTCTTTAGTTCTGAGTTCGGATGCTACCGAGGTCGGCTGTGCTTTTCATCGTTTCGGTGTATGTAAAATAAGTACCAATCAAATACTGGGGAGGGAGAGATTCAATCGACTAAGAGCCATCTTCAAAATTTCGGGCGTGTTGCCTATGACAGAAAGGATTATAAATGACGTCGAAATACAGTTTTGATCATTATTGTGGTTCTAAACAGAGATGATTAAATTATATGTATAGTTATATTTGTGAAGACGCATGGCTAAGTGGTCAGAGCATTGCACTCACGGTCGTAAGATATAGGTTTCGATTCATATATATATATATATATATATATATATATATATATATATAAACATATATACATACATAATATGTGTTTGTGTGTAATATGTTTATAGATAGATAGATGCAATATAACTTATTTATGTTTTCCGTCACATATTGCATTATGATGATCTTATCATAACTGAAAAATGAGAAACGGAATCAAGCCAAAGCTATTTCCATAATTTGCGATTCTTCTCCATCCAAAGCTGATTAACCGAGAGTTATTTGGGGATTTTCAGTTCAGTTCTGCAAGATTTAACACTAGTCACTCCCATCACTTTTTATTAGTTCGCTAATTCTGCATGCTATGCTTTCGTACTTCGTTTGAGAGCATTTCATGTTATACCAACAACTAAATAAAGAACAGAATATTTTGGCTGGTTTAAACAGTAATTAAGTCAATAACAGTCTATTTCTTGCACACTGTTATCGTATTTATTCTAGGTGAAAAGATCGATAGAATTTCATCTGTAGCTACTGAGAAATATTTTGCTTCTGAAATTATTCTTTTCTCTCATTTTATTATTTTTCTTTGTTTCCTTTTTGTATATTTACTATTAATTATTCGCTTCTTCATATAAGCATTCTTGTTCACACATGTACTTCTTCATTCTCGTTTTCACTCTTTTTTCTTCTTTGTTCAATCCCACGCAGCATTTCTTTCTTCTTTCTCTAGCTCGAAGGATTTCATCCTCGTTTTCTTGTTACGACTTATGGTCTCGTCTTGACGAACTCTTACATTCTAACAAACCTTTAGCAAGAAATTTTGCCTCATTATTCCTCTCTCTCTCTCTCTCTTTCTCTCTTTTTCTCTTTTTCTCTCTTCCTCTCTCTCTCCCCTTCCTCTATCTCCCCTCCTCTCTTTCTCTGTATATATATATATATATATAGATAGATAGATAGATAGATAGATAGATAGATAGATAGATAGATAGATAGATAGATATAGATGGACAGATCTTTCTGAACTCCACCTCCCGTTCTGATCTTTTTTCTCTCTCTTTATTCCTACACCTAAATACCATTTCCTCTCGCTTATCTCCTAATTATATAAATTCCATTTTCAGCATTGTATTCACACCACTCTATTCTATACATCCCTATCAGACACTCAACCACCTGACACACTACTATTCCACGCTCGCCTCCAACGGCCAGCAGCATCATAATTATATCTCTATCATACTACAGGATAGTCTGCATTGTTATCTTGTAGATTAACAATATCAAACATGACCTTCAGTCTGTTTTTATTAGCATAAGTCTTGTGTCTAGATAAGTGGTCCCAGCCTTTACACTACCAAGGACACCTTTTGATTAAATGAATTTTCCCACGGACCCATTTTAATATGTTGATCCTTAAGTATATATATAAATATGAAATTTTGAATTTAGTTCACGAACCCTCAGTACGACCTTTACGAACAACAATTTGGGAACCACTGGCCTAGATTCTTCCTTTCTCTCCCTTTCTCCTCCCACTCTCCCACCTCTCTCTCTCTCTGTCTCTTACTCCCACACACACATACAAACTCTCGTGCGAACTCACTCCCTCTATCTTTCTGTCTATAACTGATATTTGTGTGTGCGTGTGTATATATATATATATATATATATACAGAGAGAGAGAGAGAGAGTGAGAGAGAGAAAGAGAGAGAGAGAGACAGAAAAAGAGAGAGAGAAAAAGATAAGTTATATTAAATCTCTGAGCGAGAGATAAACAGTAACAGTGCGGAATCGTAAAATATATTTGCCACCTAAAAGTTGGCGGTCCTAGAGAAAACAGTGTTACTGCTGCTTTTAACCCCAAGACAGTGTGTCGTTGGCCAGCTGGAAAAGATGTTTTCCTGGGGCTAAAAGAACAGTAACACTGTCCTCTGTAGAACCGCTACATTTAGTTGGTATATATATATATATATATATATATATATATATTATATATATATATATAATATATATATATATTATATAATATATATATATATGTATATATATATATATATATATAATATATATATATATATATTATATATATATATATATAGATAGATAGATAGATAGATAGTAGATAGATAGATAGATAGTAGATAGATAGATAGATAGATAGATAGATAGATAGATAGATAGATAGATAGATAGATAGATAGATAGATAGATAGATAGATAGATAGATAGATAGATATAATGCAGCTACAAGATCACCCCCTAAGATTCTGAAAGCTATCATCAACATATGATTTAAGTATCTCAATCTTGATCATGCTTAGATCAAGGTCTGAGAACTGCCTCTAATGAGTCGCCAATGACAAACATTTGAAAGCAGTCATAATGTTGAGTCACCTGACAGTGGCATGAATGATACCTGTGAATTTGCTATCTGTTCTGAAGCTTATGTTCAAGGTAAATTTAGTTCAGAATTGTCGCTGTGGGAATCCTAAGATCGATTAGAAATCTTTCAAAATCATCGCTTGTCTTTTCGCACAAGAGCCTAAAGATGATGAGTTTTATTGGTGCTACATATTTGTAATGAAAAGGACATCTCTCTATATATAAACGGCAGTTTGTCTGTCTGTGTGTCTGTGTGTCTGTCAGGTTGTACCCTCACCCTGACCACGGCTTTCAACCGATTCTGATGAAACTTGACACACACATAGCCCAATGTCATAATTCAAAACTAACGCAGCAAAAATTTTGAAAAGTTCCCCCGGTTCTGAAAAAAATCGATAAATTCGACATGGGGTCGAGAATCTAAGCTTTTTATATGCAACACATTTTCTGTTGTAGTTTTCGCAACTTGCAATCGATTTTCACCAAACTCATGGTGAAGCTTAATGTTACCCTAAGAAACTTATTTCTGACGTTAGTCTTCCATGCAATACCTTACCATCAGAAAAAATCGATAAAATCATGCCATTTTGGGAAATCGCGTTCAAATTCACGATGACATATTTTCGACAATATTTTTCACAAATTGGCAGCAATTTTTTTAAAAATTCACAGTGAGCATCATGTCTGCCCCAAGGAGCTATATGACCCTTTTTATTCCAATAGGAAACTTTATTACTGGAAAAAATCGGTTAATTAAATCATATGTGGCACACATAGCAAACCGATTTGTGTATTAAACACAAACCACAGACTGTCTAAGGGACGCAACTCGACCTTTTTAACTCTCGGAACACGTGGGGTAAGTATCCCAAAATGTATAAAAATGTACAAAATTGGCAAAAAAGCGGGCAGCAATGTGAGTGATAACAACGAAAAAGTCAAAAGTGACCAAACTGAACAAACGAATGGAAAACGTTTTTTGGTGCACACGACAAAAGCGGTTTATAATAAACCAAGAGTTTGCAAGTAGCGTTCGAGGACCCTTAGGGTACGTCAAAAATTTAAGGTAAAACGTTTGGGGTGGTAGTTATAAAGAAGGTTTAAACAAAAAAATTATTCGAATAACTTGCGGCTGCAGCAGCTATTAGTAGAAGTATCGGTGTTGGGGGTAAAGTCTCGAATGTAATTTCTTCCTGGTAGGAATTGGTTGGGTTGAATTATCGATAGCTGTTTGATAGTTATTTGGGAGTGAAGAGAAGACACTTCAACCTACACATGCGCCTTCGTTCCCTAGAGGGAAAGGACTAGATTGGGATTAGTCGTTGCCTACTAGGGGCTCTTACATACCCGGGCAACGCCGGGCTATGCTGCTAGTCTTATCATAAACGCAACACTTGGTTAACTATATTGTATACATCAGAAATTTTGAATCATTTCCAGACATTTGCAATAACCAACGACAAAGCCTGAATCAAAATGGATTCAGATTACCAAGATTAATGGAACTGCTTCCATTGTCCAGCAAAATTTATTGGCATTACAGCTCATTCAAATGTGTGTCCTACAATTTTCTCCCACAGCGATTATTCTTGAAGTATTGATGCTAGCAATTAACTGGTAAAAACAATTAGTGATTGTGGTTTCAAATATTGAGATGATGTGCGCCAGCGTAGTTCTGTTGTAAGAAGCTTGCTTCCCAGTTATATGGTTCCGTGTTCAGTCCCACTGCGTGACACTTTGGCTACCCAAGTTTTGTAGATTTATTTGGTAATGGAAATTGGAAACAGAGCGTCATATTTATATATCTATTCGTGTGTGTGTGTGTGTGTCGTTGTGTATGTGTTTTCTGTCACCACCGCTTAACAACCGGTATTGGTGTGTTTATATCCTCATAACTTAGCGGTTCGGCAAAAGGGTGATATTGCATAAGTACCAGGCTTTACAAAAACGATAAATACCGGGATCGATTCGTTCGATTTAAATTCAAGGTGGTGCCCCAGCATGGCAGCAGTCTAATGACTGAATCAAGGCAAAAGATTAAAGATAAAAGATGTGTGTGTATGTAAGTAGGGTTGGGGTACGCCTGTATGCCTGTATTTATGTATGTTTATCATTGAGCTTTGTTTAACTTTTTTAGAAAGTTCAAACCAGTCGTTAGCAAAGTGTCACGACTTCTTGAGTTAAAAGAGTTTCCAACCTTTGTAAATATGTGATGGAGCTGGTGTTTTAATTGAACCATCGAAGCACACAATTAAGTGTGCGTATCTCTTCATCTAACGAATTTCAGATGACAGTATGTATGTGTGTGTTTGAAGAATCCTGTGAATAATACAAGTTATAAGTTAGGAAAAATATATAATGCGATCTTAATAAATGAAAGCAAAAAGATATTTTATTTCTTTACGTAGATTGTTTAATGATTCTATAATATTTCGGGTGCGAGTCTCTTTTACACATAAAAGACGACGATAATTAAATAATTTGGGCAAAATGTGGGTTATATGCGTGTCTATATCCGTTTGTGTGTATGCATGTGTGTTTGTGTTTGTGTGTGTGTGTATATGTGTGTGTATGTGTGTGTGTGAAGCTGATGATCGCACAGTTTGTGGCTTTTGCAAAATGCTTTACCGTTTGATGGCAAGAGCATGATGTTTCCAGGCGACTTTTTTACAATTATTTCTTAAAGAAAATGAAATAAACTGCTACCATGAAGATAGTTGCGTCTCTTGTTCATTTTGAGAAAGACATGATATTTGTTTGAGAAAAGAACATTATTGTCACTGGAGCGTTTTTGTTTTACTTTGTGGTGGTGGTGAAGAGAAGAAACAGCTGGAAACTCAAACCAAATCTAAACTTCCAATTAGCGTTAAGGTTTTACTGAATGTACGTGATATGGTGAATTAAGTTTTTGCAGCTTATAGTAATTTGCATACTTCACAATCTGAACGATACCTTTCCTCACCAATGATGATGTGGTGAATCGGTAAATAAGAAAATAATGAATATTTCGTTGTATCTCAGGAAGAGTATTTTGTCAATAATAAGCACACGTAGTGGTCAAATTTCACTTCTTAATTTTTTATCAATTGGTTAGCTATTTAGCCACACAACCAGTTGCCTGTTTTACTAATCATTCGGTTTATCAATACATCAGTTGTGCTGAGTGATTTATTAACTGAATGATTAATCAACAGTCGGTTAGTTAGTTATCTAACCAACTGACGAGTAGTAAATAAGCAAAATTAACCAGTGATTGTGATTATTATTGGTATAATTCCCGAGGCAACAAAATCTGTTTCAACACACACGGTCACATCAAGAATTTTGCAAAATTATACGAAGCCGAAATCATTAATATATTTGAGGGAAGTCGATCACAAAATCCTTGATTTTTGTGCTGATTATAATTTGTCTGAGCAATTATCTATTGGAGTTCCTAAACAACTGAAACTTTGATGGAGTGCCTCAAACTTATTTGGCCTCGATGAAGGGATGTGTTCTAATGCTATTACAAAACTTAAATGAGTCTAATGGACTATATATTGGAAATGAATTCGAAACCTTCATTTAAATAAACGTTTAATTGAAAGCATAATTACTACAGAACGTGCACATTATTCAAAACAGTTCATTGCACCAAGAGTCAAATGGAGGTGGTGTGCTACTACTTTACTATATATTTTTACACGATTACAGTTTCCATTTTGATAGAGTTTGTAATGACTATCAATAAGTCACATTGTCGGTCGTTTCCAATTAAAATCAACCATCTCATTTCCAACCAATCTATTCCATTTGCTTGTGGGTAATTGTGTGTTTTTCTGTCAAGTACTACACAGCCTACTGCAGGAAGAATTACACTGGTCAACCAAAATTTTCTTTTGAAATGGTGTCGAGACACCTAACATCTTTTTAGCTATTTTGAGGGCGCTGAATTTGAAAATGACCTCACTTTTCTTGGTTAGCTACCGTTTTTGCTGTACAGAAATGCCTCATTTTTGGAAAGAAAAGCATTTGTTATTGATCCATGGCAATATTTCTCAAAGTAAAATCGTAGAAACCTCTCAATTCGTATATAAACCAACAAATATTGGTCTGCTTATTGAGAAATACTCTTTTTGCATAAACAATCAGACCCTAAGTCTTTAAAAATGACACGACTGAATACACCAAGACCAACAAGTATTTTCATCAAATCATTAAATAAACTGACAGCAGAAATAAAACCTTCGTGAACATAAGAACTAAGGTAAAAATTTTCTCTTTCTTGATTGTCTGTCATGTTCAATGTTATGTAAGTCCCTTTTGATACTCCAGCAGTACTCAGCTATCATTCGTTTATCTCACTGTCCCTGGTAGCGCTCTTCCATTGTTTTGATATCCTGATGGAATCGTTCTCCTTGGTCATCACTCACATCCCCGCAATAATCCGAAAATTTATCTAGATAAAAAATGAACCCTAATACTCATATTTTTTTCTGTAGTCTTGTCAACAGCTTTTCCATTAACTCCTTGTAGTTTTCGGCCCGGTGATTGCCTAAGAAGTTTTCAGCACGTCAACAAACGATGTCCAAGTGTGTAATTCCAAGTCATTCATTGAATTTACAAACTCATCATTCTTAATGAGTTTCCTGATTTCAGAACCATCAAACACACCTGCTTTGAGTTTTTCGGTGCTAAGTCCTGGAAATGATTTACATATATGCTCAAAACATTTACATTCTTTGTCGAGTGATTTTACATACTGCTTCATTAATCTCAATTTCATATGCAAGGGAGGGAAGATGATTTTTTCTTTCGGAACTAGCACTGTGCTAATAACGTTCTTTTCACTGTCCTTCAACTCTCGGGATGGTCAATCTTTCCATTTCCAATGCTCTTCTTTCGGTCAACTGTCCCACATACACAAAAAAAAAACATGGCAATTTTGTGTAGCCACTTTGTTGACAAAGTAGGAAATTTACCATTTTCAAATCGACACATAACACCCATTTATGTTTGGTGTAGTCAATCTGTTCCATAACGTGTTTTGATGGCATCATGTTTTTCTTTCAGTGTTGTTGAATGACCTATAGGTATTGGTGCATACATGTTGGTATTATGGAACAAAACACATTACAAACTACGCTCTGAACTATCAATGAACATCCTCCATTCATCAGGATCGTATTTGTGGACACCTAGTCGAAGTAGAACGCTCTTAAAACACGTGTTTTGTTTCTTGGCACCAAAAATCGTGTTGACCAGTGTTACCAATAGCACTAAATTTCACATATATTGTACATTCTGAGGTTTTACTGCGAAGCTGTTTTCTTAACTCTTACAACATCAGATTACATAACTCAAATCTTAAAAATAAAAATGGAACATCGTGCTCTTAAAAAAAAAAGAATCGTTTTCATTATTATCAACGACAACAGCTGCTGTTGAGTAGAGCGACAGAGGATACACTTTCCAGTCTTATAAGTAATATTTTAACTGCATATCCACTGAGAGGTATTTCGGCATATTAGTGAGAAACCGCAATCTGACGTAGTAAAAATGTTCAATAATTCCTCTTGGTTTCCAATTATTTGTGTGTATTTATATTTATGAGTGTGGGCTTAAAAGTTCATAGGCTAACTGTGAAGGAATGATGCTACAGCTGTGAAATCACAGCTGCATTAATGTTGACTCCTCTTCTTAACAATTGCATTGCTTTTCTAGCTAAACTGATATCCGATTGTTCAAAGAAGGCTTGAGAAACAACTAGTAGCCACTTCTATTGAAAATCGACAAAATTTGGCATCGCAGAGTTATCAAGTACTTGCAGATAAAAGTTGTGTCCCCGAAGGATATTCAAGCTCAAATTAGACGATGACGCTCCAGCTTTATCAACAGTGCAAATGTGGGCGGCTGAATTTACGATTGGAAGGGAGAGTGTTGTTGACGACCCACGGTCTGGACGTTCTGCAACTGCCACCACCGAGGAAAACATTGCTCGTGTTCACCACATGATCATAGATGACAGGCGATTGACTATAAATAAAACATCCAATACTACTAAGAAATCCCATGAGTATGTTAAGAATATACTATGCAATGAACTTTGCATGACGTCTTCTGACACCTGATCAAAATCGCCTACCCCGTTCCCGCTGATCGTGCCGCGTAAAAACCTGATGTCTGAGTAAGATCCAGTTAGTTTGTTTGAACATTTCCTAACCCAGGATCAGTGTTGTGTTCATCACTTTGATCCAGAGACAAAGAGAAAATCCATGTAATGGAATCACGCCACTCACCTGCCCCACAGAAAACCAAGGTCATTTCTTCAGCAGGGATGGTGTTCATTTTGGGGCATGTAATAGGAATTGTATTATTGAGTATCTTCAAAAGGGTCACACTATCAATGAAGAGTACTATGTCAACTTTCTGAGGCAGTTACGAAAGGCTATGAAGACGAAACGCCCAGGAAAATTGGCGAAAGGTGTCTTGTTTCATCAGGACAGTTCTTTAGTACACAAGTCCTTTGTTTCAGTAGCTGCTGAGCGTCGCACTAACTTTGAACTGGCTAATCACTATTCCAATGCTCCTGATTTGGCCCCATCCAACTATCATCTATTCCCCAACATGAAAAAACTCCTGGCTGGAAAGCTGTGTCGCAGGAATGATAACGTTATACCTGCTGTTGACGACTGTTTGTTTTTACCATTAGGACGAAATCATCTTCACCAACAGGATCCAAGCACTGCAACACCGATGGAAGAAGTGTGTGGACTACAAGGGAGACTATATTGAAAAATAAACCTCATTTGGTCACAATCCACGAGAATATCTTTATCTGTCTATGAACTTTTCAGCTGACCCTCGTAAACTAACGAATCTATCTTGAAAATAAATAAACATTTATTTATTTCGATTGATTGATTATAGGAAATTTTCAGCAATTCAAAATTTTTATGGTAGTTAGTTTTACTATCTTCATGTTTATGATAAAATTATTGTAGACATCAGAATATTAAATTCTTGACATTATACAACATATAAAGATATTGATGATGCACATACATGTGTGATGGTAAATATTTCATATTTCTTGTAAGCAATAAATTCGTAATTTGTCCAGCCGTGCTAGTAGATTTCACATAGGTACAGGAAGCCTACACATACATAGATACATATATGCACACACACATATTTGTGTGTGTGTGTGTGTGTGTGTATATATATATACACTCTCTCTCAATAATACATATATATATATAAAACCACTAAGACGTCTCGGAAACCAACTGAGAAAATCAGCTGTGAATGTTACTTATATCGTGTTTTTTTCTTTCTCCCTTTTCTGTTTTCGCCCAAATTTTCATCTGATTTTCCTTCTCTGTCTAACATTTGAAGTGGCAGTTTGGTAAGTAGCTTGTTTACCAACCACATGGTTCCGGGTTCAGTCCTACTGCGTGGCACATTGGCCAGGTGTCTTCTACTATAGCCTCGGGCTGACCACAGCCTTGTGAGTGGATTTGGTAGACGGAAACTGAAAGAAGCCCGTCGTATATATGTATATATATGCATGTGTGTGTTTGTGTTTGTCCCCCTAGCATTGCTTGACAAGCGATGCTGGTGTGTTTATGTCCCCGTTACTTAGCGGTTCGGCAAAAGAGACCAATAGAATAAGTACTGGGCTTACAAAAGAATAAGTCCCGGGGTCGAGTTGCTCGATTAAAGGCGGTGCTCCAGCATGGCCGCAGTCAAATGACTGAAACAAGTAAAAGAGTAAAAGAGTAAAAGAGTAAAAGAGTAAAGAGTAAAGAGTAAAGAGTATATATATATATATGTGTTTGTGTGTGTGTGTGTGTGTGTGTGTGTGTGTGTGTGTGTGTGTGTGTGTGTGTGTGTGTGTGTGTGAATATATATTATATATATATTTCTTAAGAGTGCATAGGCTGACAGCCAGACAGACAATCAGATAGATAGATAGATAGATAGATAGATAGATAGATAGATAGATAGATAGATAGATAGATAGATAGATAGATAGATAGATAGATAGATAAATGGATATTCCTAGTTGGCTGTTGAATAAAGCGAGCTACTGTTGAATTAAGTGCCATGCTGAGAAACTACGATGCACTTTCAGCGATTTCGAAGATAACATTTGATAAACAAGCCGATAAGTCTTCTATTCTGAAAGATCATAGCAGAACGTAGAAACTGTTACAAAATTCCCTTTACCTGCAAAAACATGGGGCTAAAATGAGTCTCTTAACACAATAATACAACTTTCACAGTACAAATTCTATATCAGATGTTGCTAATATGATAATACGGATTACAGTTCACATTTCAATAGATAATGGTAGCAATTCAATATATAGATATATGATAAACATGATATTGAGCAGAATAGCATTATGCTTCTATATTGATCTAAAACAGAGAAAATTAGGCAGTAACTCTAACACTGCTTCCATCAATCAATGCCGACGACACTTGAGAAACAGAGATATTAATGTGAAAAGCGTGTACGTTACAGCATGAAATGTCATAACTAAAATATTATATTTGTACTGTTTCTGAACTTTTTCATGTCATATAGGATTTATTTTTCATTTGTGCGTTACTATAGGATCTGAGGACATTTTTTGTTTGTCAAATGCTCATCGTTAATTTTCAGATATGGTTCTGAGACCATCCTTCTACGTATGGTTTGTGTTTGATATTACGTATCTCAGTCAACCTAATGTTGTTTCTGTTATAATAGTGTTATTGATAAAGAGGTAATTACCCGTGTGTTTCGTGGTGGAGCACCGTCTTAAAGGAGTTTAGTCGTACAAATTGACAAAAGTACTTATTTCTTTTTAAAGCCTAGTACTTATACTATCGGGGTTTTTTGTCGAACCCCAAACACCGGTTGTCAAGCAGTGAGTGCAGGAAGAAACGCGAATAGAAAGACATGCACACAGATATGTATGTACATACATACATACAACATACAAACATACACATATGTATGGATATATCCAACGGGCTTCTTTCCCTTTGTGTCTATTAAATCCACTCAAAAGAATTTGTTAGGCCGGGCCCAAAATAGAAGTAACTTGCACAATGTGCCACGTAGTGGGCTGAGCCTAACACAAGGATGTTGGGAAACAAATCTTATATATATAGACTTAGATAAACTTAGATATGTTTCGACCAAAGATTGGTCCAGGCCATGTCTAACTTAATAGCACCACCTGATAGGATTATTCGAATCCTGTTTAAGTCAAGGTTTGTTTATGGTCCATTCAAGTAGTGAGTTCTTGTAGTGAGTTGTATCCAATTATGGGTGGCTTATCTGGTATTCTTTGAAGGAATCTATCCAGACTCCGTTTAAAGTTGATGGGATCCTTTCCTCTTTGATCTCTTTCGGGACAATGTTAAATAGGGCAGGGCCTGTCGAGGAAAAGAAATTATGTTGCAGTGTACATGTATGCTGTGATCTTGAATTGGGCAGGGGACATATGGCCCGTGGTCCCAGTCTTGGATGAACCTTGAAGCTAATGTTCAGGTCGTTTGGCCAAAGTTGGCGGTATATTCTCCACATCGTACAAATGATGTACCGCTCACGGAGACGCTGGAGAGAGTAACCTTTCAAGGCTTTATGGCGATCCCAATAATCGAGAGCAGCCATGCCTTCAATTCGTTTAGTGGGTGCCCTCTGGGGTGACTCAATCCTCGAGATGTTTTGCCTTGTATGGGGAGACCACAGTGGGCAGCAGTATTCGAGGTGTGGCCGTACAAAGGAGGAGAAAAGTGGTATGATGACACCTTGTTCTCTGGACCGGAAAGTTCTTAAGATCCAGGAACTCTTCCTACGAGCTATATCGACCTTCTTGTTGATGTGTGCACTCCAACTGAGATCGTCATCAACAATTACAACCAGGTCTCTGATATTGTTAGAGGCTGTGAGCGGTTCCCCTGAAGGAATAGAGTATGGCTGTTTTAGTGAGGAATTTCTTCCAAAATGCATATATATATAATAGAGGGGTAAAATAATAAGTTTTAGTAGATTAACATGTTTTAATAATTGTGATTACCAAATTTTAGTCGATTTGTATGTACCTTTTCTTGACAGGCCTTTCAATATATTTTGTATTTTATATGTTCATATATATATATATTTTTTACCTTCTGTGCTTTTATACATGTATTTGTCTTATATTTTGAAGGCCATCGTAATGTTTATATATGATGAAATGAATGGAAGTGTGGTGCTATATAATGTCGTTGACCCGAATTTGATGTTTCTTCTCTAATCATTGTTCTTTTGTCTTTGACTTAATTTCATTTGACCGCTTCTTTTTTGCAGTCCTATAAACCTTTTCCATAAAAGAATTTCTTACCTTATATATATATATATCGTTGTGTGGACGCCCCCAGACGATGAAGTAGGCTAGCCAATACGTAGATATAGAGGGAGAAGCCTAGACGACAAGAGAACAGTTGAGTAGCAGTGAGAATAGTAGTAGACTAGAACAGAGTAGTAGAGAGTCGAGTAGCGTTGAGTAGAAGGCATCCGAACGTGCGACATAACATATATATATATATATATATATATAATTACTTGTGACTTGACACCCAAGTACTCTGAAATGTTCGTATTGAAGCTTTCGGCGCGAATTCTAAGCAGTACAGCATGTCCTTTCCAACATTCTGACAGAGTAAATTGGATCATGGTGATGTTATTCTCACAGACGGTGCCCAACTGTCTCTCCTGTACTGTGTAGTCGACTAAATCTACACAATAGCAAATAACATGCGCATGCACGAAAGTAAAAATATAAAATGGTGACAGTTTACCCATCCCATCCCGGATATATTAAATATGCATCGTATTCATTTATAGCTATAGTTTCATAGAATTAAATTCAATAATCCAGTATTATTTGTGAAATGCATGTTTTTATTTCCCAAGTAATGTGCATAGTCTATAGACCATTATAACAACTAAAATAAATCGTACAAACTCACAAACATTCACTTAATAAATTTACATTCAACAACTTCACATATAACCTGCATTTTTGTAAAAGTTATTATAACGATAAAAAAGTCGACTCAACCGATATGTTATTAAAGCATTCAAACAGTTGTTTAAATGTTTTAAGAAAGTAATATTTATTGTATTCCTACGCATAAAATTGGTCCCATTTTGATATTTAAAATATAGCGTTGTCATGGAGTTACTACGATATCAGAAAATATTGAATGTAATTGAATAATTCTTTTTACTATAGGCATAAGGCCTAAAATTGTAGAGGGAGGGGGCAAGTCGGTTACACCGACCCAATTAATCGACTGCTACTTATTTCATCGACCCACAAATGATTGAAAGCAAAGTTAACCTCGGAGTAATTTGAACCCACAACGGAACTATAAAGTAAATGCATTAAGTATTTACTCCGGCGTGGTAAGGATTCTGCCCTCTCACCTCCTTAATATTAATAATTATTATCTTTTCTACTATATACACGAGACCGGAAATTTGTGGGAGGGGCTAGTCGATTACATCGACCCCAGTGCTCAACTGATACTTTATCAACTCTGAAAGGATGAAAGCAAAGTCAACTACGGTGAAATTTGAACTCAGAACGTAAAGACGGACGAAATACCTATTTCATTACTACTCCCAAAGTGGCTAAACACAGAGCGGACAAACAAGGACAGACAAACAGATTAAGTCGATTATATCAACCCCAGTGCGTGACTGGTACTTATTTAATCGACCCCGAAAGGATGAAAGGCAAAGTCGACCTCGGCGGAATTTGAACTCAGAACGTAGCGGTAGACGAAATACCTATTTCTTTACTACCCACAAGGGGCTAAACATAGAGGGAACAACCAAGGACAGACAAAGGGATTAAGTCGATTACATCAACTCCAGTACGTAACTGGTACTTACTTTATCGACCCCGAAATGATGAAAGGCAAAGTCGACCTCGCCGGAATTTGAACTCAGAACGTAGCGGCAGACGAAATACCGCTGAGCATTTTCTCTAGAGCTGCAACAATTGTGCCACCTCGCCACCTATAATAACTATTAGAACAATTATATTAGAACAATACAAGTTTGAAGATTGAGAGAGTGGGGTTGGCTCTGCAGAAACCACGCCTACTATAATAATATTAATCGTGGTGGCTGTTCAGCAAACTAAGACTGCTGAAGCAACACCGTTACATTTTCTACATAAGTTTTGTGGTGTTATGAAAAGGGTGAAGGGAACAGTTACGGGATGCTACAACAACTTTTGCCACCGGTTTTGCAAATTCTGGATAGTCCTGAATCCATATGTGAGACGTCATGACAAGCATTAAACTATTAACACTGAGCAGCTATATTTTGCTGATCCCTTATTCGTCGAAGCGACGTGAGACCCCAGCATGTATCCGAATATTAAGATAGTTACTATTTGCTGGCAAGATCATAGCATTTCCTTTGCAAGCTTAATATAGTACCAAGTATATTAAAGGTTTACTACTCAATATTGTGCCTTGCTTTTGTGTTAGCAGTTAAATATTCTTATTTTTAGAGTATTTCCGCAGATTTGCTATAGAGTTCACTGAACGTTACGTCAGTGCGACCGAAAGATAGAAGATAGCAGATTGAAAATGCAGTCGAATCATCCATAGCATTGTTTTACATAAACGTATTCGTATACGAAACGTCGTAACTTTTAGTGCTGGCTCTGAATTCTATAGAAAATTTGTAGAGATAAACTTAAAAATAAGATTGTCATGTATTTCAAAAAATTTTAATATTTGTGGTTTGATAATCTAGGTATTAACTATGCAAACAGTTTTGCGGAAAAATTGGATAAATATAAATATTTTTTTCAATAATTTCTTTTACGTCGGTGTATTTTCATAAGAATGATATTTTATAATCACGATAATAAACATCATTATATCAGAAAGGAAAATAGATAAGATTTAAAATTATACATGAGATTAGATATTTCAGTAGAGAAGAAATACAAAACATTATAAGTTAAGAAGAAACACTAGAAAAAAATAGTTTTATTGAAGACATGTTGAAATAAATTAAAGAAAGGACTAAAATGGAATCAGACATACAAAAAAGTGGAAAAGGTTTTTGAGAAATTTACTCTGCAAAGCATTCATAGATTTGAGAGCATATTTTGTTTTTGTCATGAATTCAATCAAAATTGAATAGAAGATCTGCGCGAGAGTATTTCCAAGTTATTTACAATTTTCTTATAATAGCGTTATCATTTGTGGCTAACATTTGAGAAAAATATTTATTGGAAAGAAAACACAGCATTAATGCTTACTTCTGAAGAAGAAATCATTACACAATATCTTACATGAAGAGATATATAATAATTTGGAAATCAATAAATATATTTCTGTAGGGCTTGCAGAATGTTAGAGGAAAATATTTCGATATATGAATATTACAGATTGGTTGTATGTTAATAATAATAAAAGAAAGAAGTAGCAATTCCGAGTGAAGATGATGACAATCAAAGTGCAATACGATTTAAATTCGTTCACAAGAGACATATATTCCAGAAGCAGCTTCTTAAGAATAATCTCTGCGAATAAAATAGCAAACGTATGTTATATGCAAGCTAAATTGATATATTATTACATTACCAGCTGTCAACGTCAAATTAGACGGCATGAATGATCAAAAATGTTTAACATAATTCGATACTAGCGCATTCTTATTAAAGAAAGAATACTGATATGTATGTACATGTATGTGTATATGTGTATATATATGTATATATACATATACACATATAAGTATATATATACATGTATATACACACATATATATATATGCATATATATATATACATATATATATACATATGTATTATATATATATATATATATATAATATATATATATATATATATATATATATATATATATATATATGGCTATATATTATATGTATATATATTATACAGATATATACATATTTGTATATATTATATATATATATATGTATATATATACACCTATATATAGATGTATAAATATATATAAGTATATATACATACATATATATATATATGTATACATATATCTATATATATATATATATATATATATATATATTATATATGCATCACACACACACATATATATAATATATATATATATATATAATATATGTATATAAGGCATATCGAAAGTTAAAATAAAAAAAAATAAAAGTGATTAGGACGTACACATAGAATGTGTTAAGTTGACGCTCAGTAGAAGATGGAAAAAAGAGTGGGTGCTTATATTAATACACAAACACGCACACATATATATTATATATAATATATATATATATATATATATATATATATATATATATATATATATATATATATATATATATATATATATATATATGTATGTATATATATGTATATATTTATATATATGGGGAAAACCAAAGTAATGTGTACTCCCGTGTCAGGACAAACATACTCTGAATCAAGCATTTTTTGTGAATGGAACAAGGTTAGAAGTCGTTGACACCTTTGTTTACCTAGGAAGCACACTGTCAAGAGATGGTAATCTTCATGCAGAGATACACTATTGAATAGGAAAGGTAAGTGTTGCATTTGGAGAGCTCGAAAAGCGATTATGGGCGGATAGAGGTATTTCCCTGCAGACAAAAAATCAATACAAGTGTATTGTCTGCACTTCTTCATTCAAGTGAGACATGGACCTCTTACAATCGCCACATAAAAGTACTGGAGAGATATCATCAAAAGTGCCTCAGACGTATCTTAGTAGTAGTCAAGTGGGAATGTTTCATACCAGAGAGAGAGGTTTTGCGCATGGCAGCTTGCAGCTCAATTGAACATGTTATCTTGGCTCAAATGAGATGGACTGGACATGTTATCAGAATGAAAGACGAGCGTTTGCCAAACCGAATTTTTTATGGTGAGCTCAACTCTGGTAAGCGACCACAACATGATCCAACGAAAAGTTATAAAGACTGTGTGAAAGAAAACCACCTTAAGAAACTAGATATGAACAAAAGGGATTGGGAAAATGATGTTCTGGATCGAAACAAATGGTAAGGTGCTGTTAGGAATGGTTGTAATGCCTCGAAGGAAAAGATGATTCAGCACTCTGAACTTAAAAGGACCTATCGTAAAGGAAAAATTAGAACTGTAATCAGCAGTGAACATTGCGTATGTATTTTAGGTGATCGTGTTCTGTTGTCAAAAGCAGGATACGTGAACCATAAGAAGTCACCTGCAAATCGTAAATCCCAGATAGGTAATGATCTTGGATAACAACCATCTCTTACAACCTGTGTGATATGTCAAAAAACTTGTAAGAAGACAACCTAGTTCACAAAAACATTCCTTCAGAATCAGATTCCAAAGGGCAAAGATATAGAACAAACTTGAATAATATCTGTCACTTGTGTTTGAAACCCTGTCAGTCAGCAGCTGGTCTTAAAAGTCATCTAGATTTAGATAAATTTTAGATCTATAATTTATCCTTTAATCCAACGTATCAAAATAACCAAAACCTATCAGCTAATTATAATGTTGATGTATATTAGTTTTATAAAAATCTCTGCATTCTCTATGAGTGTCATTATAACCATTTGACATTAATCTAGTTTTCCTAATGCTAAATCTGTTTACCAAATAGTAGTAAATGGCATTGTAATGTGACAACCCTTTTCTATCTACCTAAATTTCTTTATATGGAACTTTGACATCTATTTCACCCCCATTTCTATAAATAGAAAATCTTTCTTGTCTCCTTTCATTTGTCCATTCTTTTCAGAACCTTCTAGCAGTTCATAGCAACTGAATATTATTCAGTCAGTTGATAAACTCCACTACCTTAAATGTTCTTAAAATTTAAATCCACATCTTTGTCTATATATCTACCTTCTCTATAATGTTATCATTTGATATGAAAATTATGCATTAATGGAAAACCTATATTAATGGCTGATGAGTGCTCAGCATTTTAAAACTGTTTTAACACTTACAACATTTAATAAAATGATGAAGTGCGAATCGATCGTACCAAATTACCAAAGTTATTCTTGTTGCTTATTTTGATTATATATACATATATAATATATATATTATATATATATATATATATATATATATATATTTGTACACCGTTGTGACTTCATGTACCCATATAAGCATGTATACACACACACACACACACACATATATATATTATATATATTATATACTGTATATTATTTACTATTTGTAATTTAATTCAACGCCACGTATCCATTTCCAACTTTATCTTCACCTTTTTGGTGCGACTCTCTGCTCCATACTGTTTTCTTCCTCCATCCTTCTCTTATTCCCTTTTTCCCCCTCTCTCTTCTTCGCCGTTTTCTATCTGTCTCTCTCTCCCCTATTTCTCTTTTCTCTCACTCTCTCTCTCTCTTTCTCTCTCTCCCGTTGCTCATACGTGACTATCGTCCGTCTTTCTTTTTCCCCACCTGACCATCTTTCTTTTCCTGCACAGACGTTCAAATGAACGGACGTGTTTTTCTATCTCTTCTATCTTTTCTCTTCTCACAAAAATGTTTCTCACAACTTTCACTATTTTCCTTTCGTTCTGTTTTAATGATTCTCCATGTTTGTTTTCGTTCGGTTTCCTTGTACATCTCTACTGTCATGTTTTTGTTCTCAGCTTTGATCCTCCATAAATCTTAAATTTTCTTTTAGAATTTATGGGAGCAACTGTCTTTGAAGTATCATATTGTTGTTGAATGCTCGAAATGAGGAGTAGATAGACAGCCCACAACTGATGAATGGTTCTTTCTCTGTGTCTACTTGTCCTGTTTGCTGTTTTTTCCTCGCTGTTTCTGTATTTAACTCATTTGTTTACCTATTTCATGTTGTTTGCATAGTTGGGGAAGTCCTTTACCCATTTATGCATATTTATATATGTATGTGCATATATATATATATATAGTATTTACTATTTATTATATATATATATATATATATATATATATATATATATATACATATACATCTTTATATATATATATTTATATATATATATATATATATATATATATATATATATATATATATATATATATATATATATATATATATATAGGGTGTGATGGGTAAATTGTCGGCATTTTACATTTATAATTTCACGCATGTGCATTGTTTGCTTTTGATTTTGTCGGCTACACAGTATAGTAGGGTCAGTTGGGTACCGTCTGTGAGAAAAACAGTACCATGACGCAATTCATTCATCAAGAAATTGAGAAACTGTTTGGGGACAATGCAGAAGATTCGAAAAGATTTGGATGAGTGATTACGAAGGTACGGCAGCTCGGAAAACCCAGTCACATCGTTCTAAGAAAAGAACTCTGGAATTTGTTGGTGAGATCCAGGCCATGATTGACAACGATCTCTCCAAGTCAGTCAGATCCCACGCCAGGGACATTCGAGTGTCTGAGTTTCTTATCAGGCAGGTAGTGCATGGGGAGATTCAGTATTCCTCATACAAGATGAGAAGGGGTTACTTTTTATCCAAAGCAAACAAAGACAAGAGGAAAGACCACACTCCACGAAGCTTCTGGACAAACACAGAACAACCGTTGGCTTGCCGTATCCCCAAAACATGTACTGAGAAGGATAAAAATCCAATACCCAGTCAACATCATAGTGTTCGGAGTGATCACTAGTGATGGCGACGTTATGCCTCGATTCATCTTCCCACACGACCTCAGACTCAATACAGAGGCTTAGATCAAAAGCCTGGAGGAGGTAGTGTTGCCCTGGGTCAAGAGAGTGGCTGTTGGGAAACCTTATTCCTGTCAACAGGACTCTGCACCATGCCACACAAGCAGGAGAACCAAGTCATAGCTGTCAGACAATTTCTGCGATCACATCACCCCTAATATCTAGCCCCCTAACTCCCCACACTGCAACACTTTTGATTATTATGTGAGGAGCGCATTTGAGTGAGAGACCAGTAAGACTCCTTGTAACACCAAAGATGAACTGAAGGCAAGAATTATGGCAGCGTTCACCAACTTAAACAAGGAGACCGTCCAGAAGAGTTGTAGGAAATTCCGAAGTCGCCTGGAAGCTATGGTTGGAACCAATGACGATGTTATTGAATAAATTTACTCTTTAGTATTTCAAGATATGTTTATGTAATTTTGGTTAATATATCTGTTATAATGAGATGTCAGTGTTATTTTCATTTTTGCGTAATTTAGACAGTTTATTCACCGCAACCTGTATATGTATATATATGTATGTACATGTGTGTGTGTCTGTGTGTATTTATATGTATATTCCTCTTACAATTAAAAACCATAGTCTCTTTCTTTGAAAAAGTCTCTTGTGGAAATTATGACCGACACGAATATTTCATTGGTTCAGTTAGTTATTAGTGGTGGTCATAGGGAAGATATTGAATAATTAATAGAATCTACAATTTATTACAGCGCTGATGCTTTCTGATTCGTCGTGCTCATTAGGGAATCTCTACGTGGTTCGAACTTGGTATGTGCTATGAACGAAACTCTCGAACTTTATGCGCAACTATTTAGATGCTAATTCAGAAGCGAATGATTCATTTGTGCAAACAACTGAGTCCTCATCAACGGACGACGAAGATTCGTCCCCATCAGCACAACCGGAATTATATTGCAAAATGTGTTCTTCACTTTTAAAACTGTAATTTGTAAGAGATTTGGCTGCTATTCGAGAATAGAGGTAAAAGCTTGCTCGTTAACTAGGGTTTAGTCAAATAAGAAGTTTGGAGATATATTTTCCACAGCCTACTTTCGACCACTTAAATGTCTTCGGTGCACCAGGCATGAAGTAGAGTTGCTGCCAAATGGTCACTTAATGTAAAACTGCTGGAACTCTAGTCAGGAGTTTGGTTTTGCGAGGTGAGTTGAACCGAACTGTGTATGAAAGTGAGAGAGAGAGAGTGAGAGAAAGAGAAAGTGAGAGAGAGAAAATTTTCTGACATTGTAATTCACAATATTTCGCTGAAATAAATAATAATTCTATATTGGAATAAGATTTACTAGCAAAGGTTATGCCGACAGATCAGAATAGATATCATACTGGTGTTAACAGAGTAAAAGTAAACTAACGAAGATTGCTGAAAGTATGAGAGCAAAATATGATTAATCTAATAAAAATAGTGAATTAATATGGCTTGGGAAAACGAGCTCCTTCCAATATTATTTATTTGTATTTTATCTCTCAGAAAGAAATATTCCGTTCTATCCAAGTATTATGATAAGGAATATGCGAGTTATTAGCTAATGATACGAAAAATTATATGCATGTATTCCATAAAAAGAAACTACATTGCAAAAAGCTATAAATGCAGGAGCAGATAAGTTATGAAAGAAATAAATACAGATAGTTTGCTAACGTAAAGAATGGAGGAAAAGTTTATTACATTCTGAAATAATCTTCCCAAGTGGAAATAAATGAAAAGAAATAATTGGAGTTGGTTATGATAGAGAAAGAAATAGTGTCGTTTATATTGCAAAAAAATGCATTTAGAATGTTTACGTTGTATACGATGTGACATATGCGTTGAAAATAGTCTAATATAAGAAATAAGGTATGAACATATCGGAAGTAAATATTACCTTAGGAAGCATGAGCGTTAAATGATTGTATATGTATTAAAGAGCACGCAGATTTGCTACGATCAGTAGCCTGTTTATTCCCGTGGAGACATGTTATAAGCATCATCATAATCTGAGATCGAACATACCCGACTCTATTCCATTACCTTTCACGATGCCGTTATATCGTCCGTGAGTGTAGCAAGGTAATAACATAGCGTGTCCGCACACAGCTGATGGTAAGCAATTCTGCTGGATGGCAGACATATGTATATCCATTTTGATCTTTCCATTGGGTGGTATCACAAATAAATTCCCGAAAAAATGCATTCATCTCTCAAATGACATCAATAATTGCAAAGGACTGCCATACATTTTGTGATAGGATACTTTTTCCAAGAGATATTCAGAACTCCCGGAAATATGCGGCTTTGAATGCTACTCAGCTTTGTACTGACGCTACAGTGACACTGAAGAAACTTCTGACACGGTCAGAGAGCAATGTTTTCCATATGACACAGAGATCATGAAGAAGATTTTACACTTTTCTTTGGCTTCTTAGTTTACGAAAGATCTATATAGTTCAACGTTTTATGCTTGATTGTGCTTCTTAAGACCTCCTGATTCTATTAGACGTATTCAATTGTTAAGGCATTGACATTATGACAAATATCTTCTTCCTCTTTTTGAGGGTCATGTAAAGAAGATGATAACGTGTGAGATGATGTATACGAAGAGAACAATATTGTTGGCATAATATAATTTTTATAGATAGGAGAAGGGGAAAGGATATTTAATTGAAGTTTAAAGGACATAGTCAAGGCAGCTGACAAATAGGAATGGCGAAAGATAATCGCCTTGAAAGACGCCTGGAAAGAAATTAGGTACCTCAATCAGGTGATCATATTTTAGCTCTTATGAACTTGCATAGCATCATTTCTATTGTTACTATTTCTTGAGCTAAACGTACAATGTACGACAAAAAGATCCTTCAGATTCACCAACCTTGATAAACGTTTTTACAGCAAACACACGGTATGCAGCGGTCCAAAATATGACGGTAGCTGAAAAAAAATGGTAGAACATTAGCTATATATGGAGACACTATTACTGTCTTACTTCACTAGCAGTGGGCTGCAGCAGTAATGATGTTATACAAGCAGTGAGAAAAATTTGCCCAATTTACCTCGATGTACCTTATGATAAATCGGAGTATCTTATAAGAAATCCACCCGCCATGACTACTTCTAGAGTTTTAGGCCTGATTCAATGAGGCTTTTGTCTTTTAAGATATCTCCAACCGATATTTCCTGAACCCGTCTTCGCATCTTCGTAAGACCTAATGATTTGGTTGTATACGGCTCAGCAACGTTTTATTTTGTAGATTTTTGATGCATTTCTCGTAAGGTTAATCTCTTTGTAACATGTAGCCATGTCTAAACGAACTTTCTTCAGGAATACAAAATAATTGAAAATATACGTGATGTTTTAATCATAAAGATTATGAAATATAAATATGTAAAAACGTGGTAACTGAGGAAAGATGTATGAACTTAATAATTAAAAGAATGTATACTTCGGCGGAAAAATCTCAGTATAACTTAGGATATGTCATAAATATACAATATTTACAATAGTACTGTAGAGAATATAGATTCGGTTTATGTAAATTACGAAATATATATTATATATACGGACGTTGTTTTATTCAGTACTGAACATAAAGTGGGGATATACATTCACTATATGTGTGTACTTGTATATATGCATATATATATATATATATATATATATATATATATATGTGTGTGTGTGTGTGTGTGTGTGTGTGTGTGTGTGTGTGTCTGTGTGTGTGTGTGTGTGTGCCTGTGTGTGTGTCTGTGTGTATGTCTGTGTGTGGTGTGTGTCTGTGTGTGTCTGTGTGTCTGTGTGTGTGTCTGTGTGTCTGTGTGTCTGTGTGTATGTGTGAGTGTATGTGTCTGTGTATGTGTGTGTGTCATATAATTAACTCTAGATAAGACTTCCATTATCTCCTTCAAATCGGGACTCAACTGCCGAGGTACCCAATTTGTACATGCTTTTCAATACCCAAAATCTTCCACCATCTTCTCTAATGCATTGTGAGCACGGTTTTGTTGTGCAGCCATCTTATGAATTGTGATTCATCTGTCCAAATGAATCGATTTGACCGCTCGCTGGCGATTAGAACCAGTAGTTGTAGTTTATTGCCTTTTAATGGGTTTTTTTTTATCTACAATATTGGTTTCTTGTTCTTTAAAATTCTTCATCAATGTGTACATTGATTTTCTCAGCATTGTCATCTCCGTAAACAACTTGTAGTCTTCTTCATGGCGGACAGGTAGCATCTCTTCCTTTGTCAAGAACTCAACGCCGGTGCGTTCCTTCCGCTTAAGATCCATTACAAGGTGTAATTTGAACGACCTCTGTCAATCACTATAAAAGGTTTACCTACAGTTGAATTATTTTCTGTACAACTCTAGTCCCTTGTCCAAAAATGACACTTCAACACAGTATTTGTCAGTAAATGAGGCAAGGACACCATTTACAAACAAGTATCTGAGACTGGCCTGCAAAGGACATTTGTTGTGTCATTGATATTAGCGATTAGGCACGTATTTTTGAGAATGAGCATACTAATCGTTATTTCATTGAGAACAATTCAATTAATTGATTTGGTGTAGAAGGATATAACTTATCGCAGGTTCTTAGATAGATAGATAGATGAATGGATGGATAGATAGATAGATCGATGTATGGATGGATGGATGGATGGATGGATGGATAGATGGATGGATGGATGGATGGATGGGCGGGCGGGCGGACGGACGGACGAACAGACAGACAGAGAGACAGGCAGATAGGTAGGTAGGCAGGCAGATAGATAGATAGACAGACAGACAGACAGACAGATAGATAGATAGATAGATAGATAGATAGATAGATAGATAGATAGATAGATAGATAGATAGATAGGTAGGTAGGCAGGTAGGCAGGTAGGCAGGTAGGCAGGCAGGCGGATGGATGGATAGATGGATGGATAGAAAGATAGATAGATAGATAGATAGATAGATAGATAGATAGATATATATATATATATAGATAGATAGATAGATAGATAGATAGATAGATAGATAGATAGATAGATAGATAGATAGATAGATAGATAGATAGGCAGGTAGATAGATAGATAGATAGATAGATAGATAGATAGATAGATAGATAGATAGATAGATAGATAATCTTCAAAAAATACATCCTACAACAACATTTTAAAAAGTAAAGGATAAAGGGTAAAAACACCCTTGGGGCACGAATGACCATGGGATAGCACATAGAAAGTTCCCCTCCTAGGCATAATCCGGGCAAGATTGTTTATGGAGCACCAACAGTCGCCCATGCATACCAGCTTCCCATCTCCATGCCAAGGGAAAGGCAAAGGCTGATACAGCTTGGCACATGTGACGTCGCAACTCATTTCTACAGCTGAGTGAACTGGAGCAACGTCAAATAAAGTGTCTTGCTTGAGAACACAACACACAGTCCGGTCCGGGAATCGAACTCACCACCTAATGATTGTGAGTCCGACGCACTAAGCACTGGATCATATGCCTTCACAAAGTACCTATCACCATATATGCAGAGTTGGAATAGACAAGGCTGTATTCCTTTTTATCACAAATCTTCTCGATCAGACCTAACTCGGACATAAACAACGATAACAACTTAAATAATTAAATTCAATTTACAATATTATATATTTCGCTTTTATTATAATTGTGATGATTAAGGCGGTGAGCTGGCAGAATCGTTGGCACGCCGGGCAAAATGCTTAGCGGCATTTCACTCGTTGCTACGTTCTGAGTTCAAATTCCGCCGTTGTGTACTGGAATCGATATAATTCCACCACATTTCAGGCCTTGTGAATATAGTAAAAAGGATTATTATTGTGATTATTAAGGGGACGGGCTGGCAGAATCGTTGGCACACCAGGCAAAATTTTTAGCCGCATTTCGATCTGAGTTCAAATTACGCCGAGGTAGATGTTGCCTTTCATCCTTTTGAGGCCAATAAAATAAGTGCCACTTCGAGAGTGAGGTAGATATTATCGACTTTCCATTCTTCGGAATTGTTGGTCTTGTGCCAAAATTTGTTTCAAATCTTCGCAATCTCAAATTTTAAAAGGTATATTTTTAACTTTTCATCTACTTCCATCACAATCATATACATGAGCGATCAACAGATAAGCAAATTCGTTTTTCCTTTCTATTATTGTAGCATCCGACTTGTTTTATTCTGTGTTGTTGTTGTTTTCCCGAAGTTATTACATTTTAATTTAATTAGCAAGTATTATCTTTAAGTCTGGTGTCAACAAGTCTCCTCAACTTTCAAGAATCTTTCCGGGTTCTCCAGCAGAATACAGGATGGCATTTCCTGCTGATCGACAATGCGAGTCTCAATTCCAATATCTTTCAATATCTTAGTTAACATTTCCGGTGCGTGCCAGAGGCGCCAATTAGCACAAGATTAATCATTGTCTTAGTATTCCACAATTTCTTCAACCCCCTAGCTAGGTTCTGATATTTTTCATTTATTTCCATTTCTTTGATGTTGACTCTGTTATCATATAGAATTGCAAAATCTATGATTTTACAGTTTATTATGTCCCACATAATGATATATGTTCTTCCAACTTGAATGGTATGGTTAGTCTCTATAGAGAAGTTTCATAGGATCTTGTAATGCTTATTCTCTATCACAGCTTGTTTTGTGCTCATACGCCTTTCCTTCTATTTCGAAGCTACACACTTGGTTAGTATCTCGACACCTGTGCTTATAATCTTTTGGTGCTAACTTTCAGTATTCACTCAAAGGCTAATTGATACCTTCCGCTCCTTTCCTGCAGATTATACATTTGCTTTCTGACTGAGGTTATGTTGATCACATTCATTCTAATGGCTTTTTCCTGAGCGGCTATCATTAGCGCTTCGGTCTCTCGTTCTAGGTGTTCTTCCGTCAGCCATAGCAACAGCCTTTATTTCCAAAATCTTCGTTTCGATGCATGAATTTGGCCAATTCTTCCCATGTGTTTGCTCTGTTGTTCTGCCTTCCGTTCTTAAGTTTTTCTACTGTTTCAGCTAATTTAGAGGCATCACTAGCTGCCGATTATTAAAATTCTGGCAGAATCGTTAGCACATCGGAGAAAATGCTTAGCGACATTTCGTCTTTCAGTTTTCAAGTTCAAATTCTGCCGGGATCATCTTAGCCTTACATACTTTCGGAGTCGATAGAATAAATACTAGTTGGGCACTGTGGTGGTTAAAATCGACTTAACCCATCCCCCGATGTCGCTAGCATTGTGCCAAAATTTGAAATTATTATTATGATTTATTTTATCTTCCACCGAGGTAGATCAACTTAGTGTTTTATTCGAGGATCGATAAAATAAATAATAGTCAAGTACTAGGGTAAACGTAATTGACTTACAGAGCTTGTAGAAAGGATTATTATTATCATTATTATTATTACTATTATTATTATTATTATTATTATTATTATTATTATTATTATTATTATTATTATCATTATTTTTATTGCTGTTGTTGTTGTTATTATTATCATTATTATTATTATTATTATTATTATTATTATTATTATTATTGAGTGAGAGAGCAGTGCATGCGATCAAAGTGACACTGGGGTAAAATATACGAAGCCCAGTATACTCATCATGACTACCCGTCTAAGAAATACTTTCAACACGCGGCTATGATGCTCCCCCACTACTTCTTCTCATGATCAGATATGCACATATCGTCAGCCACTAAGGGACGTGGTCAATTGGTTAAGGTCAAACAACTGACAAGCAAATATGTGGTACTGAGCAGAATATTTGCTGTAGCCCATCTTTTATACCAAGACAAAACAATGTACATGATAACACTTCCAATCAGTAAAGATCAGAAGCCATGAGAACCACTGTCTGCTACTGCATCAGGACAGTTATAATCATCATCATCATCATCATCATCATCATCATCGTCGTCGTCGTCATCATTATCATCATCATCATCATCATCTTCATCATCATCATCATCATCATTTATTATTATTATTATTATTATTATTATTATTATTATTATTATTATTATTATTATTATTATTATTATTATTATTATTCAGTAGTTTTATTTTTATAGCGTGCTTTCACTTCACCACCGAGCACAGCTCTGTGTGCCTTGGGTATGTGCTGTGATTTGTTGTGATGCTCTGATGGTTATTGTATGGAAAGTGTTCTGCGTAGGATGTGTGCAGTGCCTAGTAGTGCAATTTTCTGTATGTTATATGTGTTTGTAAGTCCTGGTGTTTTTGTTATGTATTTGTCTGAATATTTTTTTATCATGCCTAATGCACCTACTATGATAGGAATTGTTTCTGTTTTCAGATTCCACATTCTAGTTACCTCTATTTCCAGGTCTTTGTATTTTGAGAGTTTCTCCATTTCTTTTAGAGACGCGTTGTCATCAGCCGGTATTGATACATCAATTAGAAAGCATTTTTTTTCTTCATGATCTCTGACAACTATATCTGGTCTGTTGGCCTTAATTTCTCTATCTGTGTGTATCGGCATATCCCAGAGTATGGTTGCTTTCTCGTTTTCTGTGACCTTTTCTGGTGTGTGCCTATACCATCTTTTTTCTGTTGTTATTCCATAATGTTGGCATAGCTTCCAGTGTATGTAGGTCCCATCTCTGTCATATCTGTGAATATATTCCTTCTTAGCCAGGACTGGGCAGCTAGAGATAATATGATTTATTGTTTCTTGTCCATCTCCACATATTCTGCAGTTACTTGTAATATTTCTTTTCATTACATGTTTTTGGTAATTTCTGGGGGGGGGGCTTTGGTCTTGTGCTGCAATTAAAAATCCCTCTGTTTCTGCTTTGAGTCCTGAGCTTCTCAGCCATTGCTGGGATTTTTCTTTGTCTATTTCTTTTGCGTTTAGTTTAGTCCAGTATTTACCATGAAGGGGCTTTTCTTGCCATCGTTTTATCATGGTTCGTTGCTGTTCTATTTTTAGTTTGGATTTCATTTGTTTTATAGCTTTTGTTGTTTCTTCATCTTCTTCATGTTTATTAGGTGGTATGATTTCTTGTTTGTATTTGTCAGCTTCCTTAAATACTGAGAACAGTTTTTGTTTTGCTCGTGTTTTGCCGCTATCTGGATCAGTTTTCCTTCCTTATTATTATTATCATATTATTATTATTATTATTATTATTATTATTATTATTATTATTATTATTATTATTATTATTATTATTATTATTATTATTATTATTATTCAGTAGTTTTATTTTTATAGCGGGCTTTCACTTCACCACCGAGCACAGCTCTGTGTGCCTTGGGTATGTGCTGTGATTTGTTGTGATGCTCTGATGGTTATTGTATGGAAAGTGTTCTGCGTAGGATGTGTGCAGTGCCTAGTAGTGCAATTTTCTGTATGTTATATGTGTTTGTAAGTCCTGGTGTTTTTGTTATGTATTTGTCTGAATATTTTTTTATCATGCCTAATGCACCTACTATGATAGGAATTGTTTCTGTTTTCAGATTCCACATTCTAGTTACCTCTATTTCCAGGTCTTTGTATTTTGAGAGTTTCTCCATTTCTTTTAGAGACGCGTTGTCATCAGCCGGTATTGATACATCAATTAGAAAGCATTTTTTTTCTTCATGATCTCTGACAACTATATCTGGTCTGTTGGCCTTAATTTCTCTATCTGTGTGTATCGGCATATCCCAGAGTATGGTTGCTTTCTCGTTTTCTGTGACCTTTTCTGGTGTGTGCCTATACCATCTTTTTTCTGTTGTTATTCCATAATGTTGGCATAGCTTCCAGTGTATGTAGGTCCCATCTCTGTCATATCTGTGAATATATTCCTTCTTAGCCAGGACTGGGCAGCTAGAGATAATATGATTTATTGTTTCTTGTCCATCTCCACATATTCTGCAGTTACTTGTAATATTTCTTTTCATTACATGTTTTTGGTAATTTCGGGGGGGGGGGCTTTGGTCTTGTGCTGCAATTAAAAATCCCTCTGTTTCTGCTTTGAGTCCTGAGCTTCTCAGCCATTGCTGGGATTTTTCTTTGTCTATTTCTTTTGCGTTTAGTTTAGTCCAGTATTTACCATGAAGGGGCTTTTCTTGCCATCGTTTTATCATGGTTCGTTGCTGTTCTATTTTTAGTTTGGATTTCATTTGTTTTATAGCTTTTGTTGTTTCTTCATCTTCTTCATGTTTATTAGGTGGTATGATTTCTTGTTTGTATTTGTCAGCTTCCTTAAATACTGAGAACAGCTTTTTGTTTTGCTCGTGTTTTGCCGCTATCTGGATCAGTTTTCCTTCCTTATTATTATTATCATTATTATTATTATTATTATTATTATTATTATTATATTATTATTATTATTATTATTATTATTATTATTACTATTATTATTATTATTATTATTATTATCATTATTATTATTATTATTATTATTATTATTATTATTCGGTAATTTTATTTTTATAGCGTGCTTTCACTTCACTACCGAGCGCAGCTCTGTGTGCCTTGGGTATGTGCTGTGATTTGTTGTGATGCTCTGATGGTTATTGTATGGAAAGTGTTCTGCGTAGGATATGTGCAGTGCCTAGTAGTGCAATTTTCTGTATGTTATATGTGTTTGTAAGTCCTGGTGTTTTTGTTATGTATTTGTCTGAATATTTTTTATCATGCCTAATGCACCTACTATGATAGAAATTGTTTCTGTTTCTAGATTCCACATTCTGGTTACCTCTATTTCCAGGTCTTTGTATTTTGAGAGTTTCTCCATTTCTTTTAGAGACACGTTGACATCTGCTGGTATTGATACATCAATTAGAAAGCATTTTTTTTCTTCATGATCTCTGACAACTATATCTGGTCTGTTGGCCTTAATTTCTCTATCTGTGTGTATCGGTATATCCCAAAGTATGGTTGCTTTCTCGTTTTCTGTGACCTCTTCTGGTGTGTGCCTATACCATCTTTTTTCTGTTGTTATTCCGTAATGTTGGCATAGCTTCCAGTGTATGTAGGTCCCAACTCTGTCATGTCTGTGAATATATTCCTTCTTAGCCAGGACTGGGCAACCAGAGATAATATGATTTATTGTTTCTTGTCCATCTCCATATATTCTGCAGTTACTTGTTATATTTCTTTTCATTACATGTTGTTGGTAATTTCTGGTGGGGAGGCATTGGTTTTGTGCTGCAATTAAAAATCCCTCTGTCTCTGTTTGAGTCCTGAGCTTCTCAACCATTGCTGGGATTTTTCTTTGTCTATTTCTTTTGCATTTAGTTTAGTCCAGTATTTACCTTGAAGGGGCTTTTCTTGCCATCGTTTTATCATGGTTCGTTGCTGTTCTAGTTTTAGTTTGGATTTCATTTGTTTTATAGCTTTTGTTGGTTCTTCATCTTCTTCTTCTTCTTCATATTTGTTAGGTGGTATAATTTCTTGTTTGTATTTATCAGCTTCCTTAAATACTGAGAACAGTTTTTTGTTTTGCTCGTGTTTTGCTCGTGTTTTGCCGCTATTTGTATCAGTTTTCCTTCCTTCTGAAGTAGATATTTTTGCAGTCCTATGGTGGTTATTTTATAGTAGTTTTCCAGCTGTATAAGGCCTCTACCACCTTCTATTCGTTGTATATATAGTCTTTCAATGTCAGATTTTGGGTGATGCATCCTAGATCCTGTCATTATTTTTCTTGTTTTCCTATCTATTTTGGTCAGTCCATTTAGTGTCCAGTTAAGGATATTGTAGCTGTAACTTATAACTGGGACAGCTAAAGTGTTAATACCTATTATTTTGTTTTTAGCATTGAGCTCTGTTTTTAATATTGATCTAACTCGTCTATAATATTCTTTTTTTATTTTCTCTTTCATTTGTGTGTTTTGTGTCTTATCTATCATTTGTGTGTGTTGTGTCTTATCTTATTATTATTATTATTATTATTATTATTATTATTATTATTATTATTATTATTATTATTATTATCATTATTATTGTTATTATTATTATTATTATTATTATTATTAAGACAGTGAGCTGGAAGATTCGATAGAATATGCCTTGTGCCTATATAAGAACGAATTATTTGTGCATGCCTTATTGACACGGAAACATTTGTTTAGATCCATTTCACGTATCATTAAAACTATTTCTCCTGCGCTTATTCCTTATCTAAATTTTTAAAAAAATTCAGTCAAGGTACTGCATATATAATGATTGTAGTATAGCTTATAAAAATAAAAGAGCACCGACATCGCGAGGAAACTCGCTACGTTGGGAGCGAACAGCAGAGAAATCTTCAGAGGAAGAACTCCCGTCAAGCACGTGTTCTGGCCCCTTAGTTTGTAACGTTCTAAGGAAGCCGAACCCACCTATGTTATGACTTCTATTCGTCCTCCTACTGTACTTGAAATGCAATCCTTAGTGCGGAAGTTATCCTAGAATTGCATCATAGAGCATGACATGCTCTTTTGTTTTCTGACGGTGACCTTTAAAGACTGTAGGTTTGATTTGAGGGACATGTTATTGTTATTTCTAGCGCTCTTTGCGACCACATACTTATCCATCCGTAGAAAATGTTCTGTGTTGTTAAATAAATTTATATTGGAGGTGGAAAAAAGATTAAATTTTGCTAAGAATTTAATAAGTGAATATACGCACTAATTCCAACTGCTTCTCCGATGTCGTTGCTCTTTTATTTTTATAAGCTCCATTAAAATCAGTATTATGCAGTACAATAACCTATTTTTCTTTCTTATTTTAGAGAAGGTTCAACTTGCTAGAATAAGCTGCTGTCATTTTAATTGCAAAAACACCTACGTTTGAATTAAGCTGGAGGTAGGGGCAGAATGATGATTAAACAATTCTATCTATTTTCTATTTTCAAGATGGAAGTCTATTTCTGGACGACGATAATGAGTAGTCAAGAGTTTCAGATTCCAAGGAACTTGAGATTGTCATAATTGCTATGTCAAGTAATGCTGAATATTTGTTTCCTGCTGTTTTTCTTAAATACCTTTAGATTGCCGAAGATGTGCAAACATTTTCGTATCTTACAAACATATACAAACACATACGCACGCGCACACAAACACACACACACAAATAGATATATATATGTATAGTAATAAAGAAGAAGTTCAATTATCCTTCACGTGGTGAGTTGTAATGCAAAAAATATAGAAAATAGAAGAATAAAAAATGCACACACTTTACATACTTTTTATATATTTTTAATGTATCTTATCTGTGAAAGAGTACTGTGTTTGTCGACCGGTTTCGCTTTCGCTGATCATGATATTGAAACTATTATAATTTCGTATTTTCTTAAGAAGATTTTAGTCCAAGTGTGTGGAGAAGTTTGTGAATGAATGATTCAACACGTAAAAAAATTAAAGGAAGATAATTGGTGGTAGTTATTATTGGATACAGGGGAGGTAATTGCTCATCTTCGGGGAGGGGATAAATAAATATATATGCACAAAAACTAAAAGCTAAAGTAATGAGATGAAATATGTACAGTGATGGTTATGTGATTATGAATGAAAAAATATTCTGAGAGGGATGCTGGTTATGGGTTCATTTTTAGGCGTGTCCTGTATTTTTCTTTTCTAAATAAAATTTTCTTTTTTTAAAAGTTCTTCCCCGAAAGATGACCAATTACTGCCCCTTAGATGTTTTTTACTTGTTGAATAATTCCTTCCCAAACTTCTCCACATGCTTGAACTAAAGTCTTCTTAAGGAAATACGAAATTCCAAAAATTTCAATATCATGATTAGCGAAAGCGATACCGGGCGACAAACACAGTACACCTTCACTGATAATATGCATTAAAAAATATATAAAAACTATGTAAACAGTGTGCATTTTCATTCTTATGATCAAATTCTGGCTTCAGAGAATTAACGCTGGAAGACAACATGAGTAGCAGCAGGATTGTCTTAGTTAGTTAGTTAGTTAATTTGGCTCAAAAGCAAATAGCAAGGCCATGTAGGGGGACATGGAGTTAAGTACAGGGTGGTGTTCATGTAAAGAGTTCAGGCCACTTGAGGTCCAGGGAGGCTTTGAACAAAGCGGTCGTCGGCATCTTCCCCATCTCATCTGGCAGCTTGTTCCATGGATCCGCAACCCGGACGGAGAAAGCTCCTCTCCTTCGATTGAGATGAAATCGTCGCAGGTAGAGCTTTTCGGAATGACCCCGCAGCCGACGCTCCGGAGCAGGAGTGAAGAACAGCTCTTTCGAGAGGTTACACTTCCCGCTTATGATGTTGTGGGCGAGAATGAGATCACCACGGCGGCGGCGTTTTTCAAGAGAATAAAGGTCGAGCGTCCTCAGCCTTTCTTCGTAGGACAAATTTTTGAGACCATGAACCAGGCGGGTAGCCAGCCTCTGGACTCTTTCGAGATGCTGTATGTCTTTGAGGAGATAAGGAGAAGAGGCTTGAATCCCATACTCCAATATGGGTCTCACCAGCGTGACATAGAGTGGCAGGAATATGGCTGCTGTGAGCACTCCGAATGACCGTCGAATCAAAAACAGAATTCCGCGCGCTTTGTTGGCAGCATGGACGCACTGGGCCGAAGGCGAAAAGGAGGAATCCACCAAGATACCCAGGTCCTTGCCATACCCCAGGAAACATTCAAACATAATCGTCGAAGACTAGTTACGTCTTCACCAACCTCAATTTCTGGCTTCCTAATTCCTCCGATTGCATTCCCATTGAATATTATATGTGGGGCACGGTTCAGAAAGCCACCAAACGTTCTATCTGAATCACCAAGGCCGAGGTCGTGATCAAGATCAAGGACGTGTTCGTAGATCTTCGCAGAGACACAGTGACTATTGCTTGCGCCATCTTTCGGGGTCCTCACCAGGCCATGGGGTAAGCTGAGGGCGACTACTCGAGTGATTTGTTAATCTCCCTATTATAATCTAGTTGATATTTTTTGAAGTTTTAATATACATATTTTAAAATTTTGGGGATCGGATTACGTTTTCTTTTCCTTTCATGGAAACTGTCAAATTTTCCCAAGCATTACTATATTGTGTGTTTGTCTGTATGTATATGCGTCAAAACAAATATATAAGTATATATATATACGTGTGTATGTGTATGTGTCTGTAAGTATATAGATACTTGTACACACACATATATACACACACATAATTATATTTCTCGAAACCTAGAAAAATATTTGAAATCAATTTTTGTATTACTACGACATGATCAATTCAGCTCCTAACGGTGTTTGATGACATCTCTATTACAGAATATAGGTACGCAACTAACAATTCTGAGGTGTCTACCATTAAGTGAGTGGCATTTAACTATGTATGACAGCTCGGACAGGTATAGAATATACACCGTTAGATCATATATTTCTGATACATTTTGACACTCCAAATAGCGATAACGTATGATGACATTTCGGTGCTGCATTAACATATAAGTTCGCCATGGGCACGTACAAACTTCCATAGATTAGCATCTTGCTCAAGGTATGAATTACCTGCTGAGCGCTGAACGCTTCCAATAATTAGATAACCTTCTGAAAAAATATATTCCTGTGATAAGTGGGAGAGATTAAGTGAATATACGTATTCAATCAAGAACTCAAACATACACACACATACAACACACAGTAGATATATGTTTATATATATATATATATATATATATTATATTATATATATATATATATATATATATATATATAATATGAATATAACATGTATATATATATGTATATATATATATATATATATATATATATATAATATATATATTTATACATATAATATGAATATAACATGTATACATACATGTTTGTGTACGTGTGTGTGTGTGTTGGCATGAGTAGTGACAGAAAAGGATATCGGCTAGGACTTGGTGTTCTTCTATTTCATCTGTTACATATATTTCAGTATTCAGTTTGTAATGTTTGGATGCACTTCATAAGTCTGAGGAAAAGTCCGGCTTAACTGTGTATGCCTCACTTATAAGTTACATCTATCGATTGCATTTATACTGTAGCATCATGTGTTACCGAGTACTGAAACATATGTAACATGTAATAAAGGAATAACAAGTTCAAACTCATGTATGTTCGTTTTTATTATTAATGTTCTCTTTATATTATGCTATAGCTATCTTCAGCTGCATAGAATATAGACAGATAGGTAGGTAGATAGATAGATAGATAGATAGATAGATAGATAGATAGATAGATAGATAGATAGATAGATAGATAGATAGAAATGTATGTGTAACCTTTGTACTTACTCCTTTTTGTTTCTCCCTCTTGAATTCCTAGCCTTTCTACTTTCTCTTCATCTCTTTCCTTTTTTTCCGTCGCGCTCTCTTGTTGTCTTTCTCCTCTGTCTACTGCTGTCACGTGAACCGTGGTTTGTTCCCCTCTTTCTTCCTTTCTTACACTGGTCCCGTGGCTAACCAGTCTCAAATTCTGTCTTTCCGTTTTCCATTCTTCAAGATATTTTATAAGCGTTAACCATTATTCTCGTCTTCTTGACCCCAAGGCCGTATTTTGTTCGACTGTTCGTCGTCGTTCCACCGTCCTAAATCACATTCTGTGTCATTTTGCTTGCGTTTTTTTTTCTTATTTGCTTTGATCGCTCTCGCCCCCAGTTCTCCGCAAGAAAACTTTCTTTGCGGGTACCGTCAACTGTGCAGTGCTCAATCTCATTGTTAAAGATGTGCAACAGAATATTATTACCAGTTGGTCGATAACTGATGAAGAATTACGGACCTTGTGTTTGTTGCCCGTTAGTTTCTACATTCAGCATATGTCGTTTGTTATTTCCCATACATTTTTTATAAACACACATACACACAAACATACAAGGCAAAGCAGGAATAATGGTCATTACATATTTTACTTTCATGTAGTATTTTTCACTTACAGCTGCTTCCAGTATTCGTTATAGCTTCGTTATTCATAAGTTCACTCAATTGGCCATTTGATCAACTGAAAAAAATTGAACGACCTAGAGAATAATGCTACTTTCGTCGGTGTCATTTCTGGTTATGTACATGCACCACACATACACACACAGACACACACACACGTATATGTATATATATATATATATATATAATATATATATATATATATATATATATATATATATTATATATATATATATATATAATATATATATATATATATATGTATGTATGTATATTACATAATAATACGATGATGATGAAGTAGCATTGGAATTAACTTTAATTCATTTATATGCATATATATATATGCGCGTGCATGTGTGTGTGTGTGTGTGTATGTATACATATGTGAGAAATTCTGTCTGTGGGTGTGTTTGTGGAGTTGTTATCTAACTCCTCCTACATCGTTCTATCGATTTTGATGAAACTTGACACGTGAGTAGAACTCATGTCTGGAAACCCTATGGCATACCCAGATAGTTGACAACATCAATAATAGGGCTCCTGGAAGGGATTCTTATATATATCTAATATATTTCATTTTAAGAGCCAAGGTATATAACCCATTCATTTTCCTAAATCATTTGGTATAAATCAAATACAATATGCTTATTTCTTAGTATTTGAACTGAAGAAGGGAAATATTCTTCATGCTGGATGTCTCGTTTCTCATTGTGTTCAACGTTGCTTGATGTCCTGTACCCATATTTGCATGTATATATACATATATATGTAGGTATGTACATATATGTATGTATATATGCATATATATATATATATTATATATATATATATATATATATATATATATATATATATATATATATTATATATATATATATATATACATACATATATATATATATATATATATATACATATATATATATATATATATATATATATATATAATATATATATATATATATACAGAGAGAGTAATTCATGCATTTGATTTGCAAGATTCCTGATGTGAAATCGTGTGCTGTAACAGATATTGTTATATTTCGGGACGGTCATTTTTTTTCTTGCCAAATAAACACGCGCACTATATATTCCTTTTTCCCTTAAGATTTATTATTGTTCTTGTTTTATGTCCTTTGTCTGTAAATCTTTCGTCACACATCGTGTGACCTCTTCAGCGGCTCCCCAGCCCCACGTTCCTGCAATCTTCTTTTAATCCATTCTGTCTTTCTATGGTGTGTATTCATATCTGCACATGTTTATGCGTCTGTGCATGTGTGTGTTTTGGCTTGCTTGTGTGTTCGCGCTGAATGTGTTTTGTATGTATGTTTTATGGGAATCTGCTTTTTAGGGTGTTGGCCTTGTGCCAAAATTTGAAATTGATATTAGTTTCATTCTCAACATTATAGGTAATATACCTATATTTATCCTTTTTGTCGTCTGCACAATGATTTTCTCTTCGGTTTTAAACGTTAGGTGTACTAGTCTTGCACTTCTCAGGAAATTACAATTCTTTGAGAAGTTTACTAGCAATGTAGGATATTGCTATCATCATTTTTTAGCACAGTATGTTGTACGTTTTTGAGCTCTGTATTCTTGTATGTTTAATTAATGCCCATCTTATTGCTTCGTTATGGAAAGCGACGTTTTTATTTCCCTGACGACTCCATAATTGAAACATGTCAAGTTTTGGCTCTCTTACTTGCAGAAATAGTTATAACGAGTATTCTTTTTTCTCTTTATCCATTTCATAATTTCCAATAATCATTTTAATGATTAAATATGTTAATTAAATTTGTTAACGCTAACTCATCTATATAATATCAGTTCAATAGCCAAACTAGTGACGGTTTCTATACCGTTCATCGGGGTATATTTTGTACATGTGAAAGATACCTACTCCGCACTGAATTCATCCAAATGTAAAAAGGTTTGACATATTACTATTGCTACTTATGCTCTGAATAAACACTACATAATTGGCAAGTATCTATAGGACTGTGAAAGGTAAAGAGAAGCAACACCAAAATAAATTTTAGATCAGAATCATAATTATCAAGCTTATTCTTTCCATTGCTATTGGAGTCGAAATCCTAGATGATTACGTACTCTGTGTAGCGGCTTTAGGGACAAATCCACCATCTTTAAACATGCTATATAAAGTCCTTCTCTACCACGAAGCTATGTTACTAATTGATTTGACGGTGCTCGGTATTGGTAACTTGCAACATAGATTTTTATCCGCTTTCGAATTCTGTTTTGTCAACTTTAACATATTGTATAATAATCTTCTTGATTGCTATCAACAGCAAACGCTTATCTTTTGTGGATGTAATAAAATTGTTTCATTTTTCTATTGTGGATGCTTTCGTCAAAACGAATTTACGTGTTTTCTCGTTCTTTATATATATTTCTTAATTAGCATACGACAATAAATGCCTTAATAACTTCTTCCAAGAGCGTTATGGAGAGTTCAGTTGGCAAGATTGATTGTATGTCAGGCAGTTGGATGAATGGCGTTTACTTCACATGTTATAACATTACATTCAAGCCATTCTATGTATTGAAATCAATCACAATTTTGCGACCATGGTATTAACTGGCTTTTATTGGCCTTCATATTCTTTCTGTTTCCGAAGTTGGATAATTTCCCAAACATTGGGGCTTCCACTGCTGGCGGCAAATGAAAAATGTTCTTTCTTCTAATAACATAAACTTATCTCCAAAAAGAAGACAATGAAAATCGTTCCATTGACCATCCTGAGAATAAATGTACTTTTCTCTTTTAATAAACCCTTACCTTGTTATTTACTTCCAGATCAATCCTGAATAAGTAAATCTACGATCAAATTAATTCCAACCGTAGCCATATTATTTTTCTAAGTCAATGATTACATAAGTTAATATGCCTTTCCTGTTTTTAAGATTATCGCGTGTAATATAAGGGGAGTTGGCTCCGATTCAGCTCGTGATCGACGGTGTACAAAAGGCTATTTCTTATTAAATTCATTTTGCACAACAATCTACTAACAGATTCTCAACTGTAATGGAGTTTAGAAAATTCTTCTCTAAACAAGTACTGGCACCTATCTATAAATCCTATCATCTATGAGCAATCGGAATATGATTAAATACGTTCTAACTGTTACTAGTCAGTTTCTTTCTATATTAGGGGCTACATTATTGAATGTAGCGTTGCTATTAAGACAACAGTGTGTGATTAAATGGATTTGGTATCTGTTTCTATTAGGCCGAACGTCAGCGTAGAGGCTTCCTTGTTAGCTCGATACACGTTCCTGAGGAAATTATATATATAATCGACCAAACGGATGCCAAACGTAATATTTTATATTCACCGGACAGCTGAGAGGGGACACAGGCCGTAGCTTTATTTGAAATTAGAATGCAGATAAATGAAACGAAATACCGTGTGATATTTTGCGATGCGCGCTATCGCTGCAGCTTTATGGGAGCCACTTTATAGCTTGAACATTATTCCTTTAATTCACACAAATAAATCCAATCGGCCGCTAGATATATCTGGTACATATTTAAAGGCTCGGAAGGATGAAGATTAAAGCCACCTCTAGTCGAATCGTGGTGTGCAAAAGTGTACTGCTAACGTGTACAAATTATATAGTATAACACTGCCTGTCGAGTGTTTTTTTTTTATTTACATTTCTTTAAATAAAATAAAGATTACTAAGTAAGGCGCAAAACTATAAAGTCTGGAAGAATATGTAATCAATTAAGCCGACTGTCGTATATGATAGATACATATGTTATCGCATCCTTCTATATATGCATTTGAGAGATAGATATTTGATCAACCTCTGAAAGTATAAAAGATATGCTTGATCACATTGTGGAGGTTGATTTGTGCATAAGATAATTAATGAAAATTAAAATTGATGCTAATTATAATCCAAAGAATATGAAAGAGTGATCAAATTCATCAATTGCACTAAAATAGAATTCTAAACAAGTACATTTTTATGTAATATAAGAACCAAATATATATTAATTACGTGGATCTATAGAACCAAGGTTTATCAGTAGACGGAGGTTAAATCATTCCTGCACAGAACATTGTTCATTTGAAACTGGATTTCTTTGCCGGAGGAATTCAAATTAGTATACCTTGTCTGTAAATACTCATCAAATTTACAGTGTTGCAGCTGCTGGAAATTGTGTATCAAACATAATATATTTTGTTTAAAAACATTGTGACACATGACTAAGAGAAAATTACTTCTATACACTGGGCGTCTTTTGTAATGAAAAACAAATATTTCTTTAAAACTTTAAACCATGCGAATAATACGAATTAGCCAGTAATTCTCTTGAGTGATTCTTTTTTACTCAATGAGATCTGAAGAGTGTATGGCCAATATTATTCTTAGAGTCTTATTTTTTCAATAAATCATTCCACATTCATGAACTATGGTCATGCTTTTTTTTATATGGACACGAGGCAATTTTTCTCAAAGATGGAGTATAATTTATATATTATTGTTATAGAGTAGTTAATTATTCTATGTAGACAAGGGGAAGAAAATCGAAGTTTATGGTTGTTAAGAAAGTGAAATATGATCATAACACCAACGTACATCAGTTTATGATTAAATGGTTTCAGACCTATCTTTGCAAATTTTCCGAGTTTAACACTTGAAAAAAACCACAATGCAAAGATAAGACACAACTTCATAAAGAAAAATTCAAATTATTAAAAACATAATACATATAACAATATGTGAGCTTTTCTTAACATATATATTTGGAAATGCATGAGGCTGTCGGATTTTTTCCGGGGAAAAAATCTCTTCATAGACATGCTGTGTTCAAAATACAATTTTTGTCGGAGCGGAGCGAAAGTGGCCCCAGCTGCAACTCACGAGAATGTTAGTTGTATTTCGACCTTTTGTAATTTATCAACAGCATGCGCTTTCTTATTCTGAGCAAGAATGTTCCAGTGCTAATGTAAATGTCTTAAGGTATTCTATTCAACCGTAGAATTTCTTTATACCTTAGCCGATATATGTAGCACATTTCCAG
The DNA here is from genome assembly GCF_006345805.1 of Octopus sinensis. Classification (NCBI taxonomy): domain Eukaryota; kingdom Metazoa; phylum Mollusca; class Cephalopoda; order Octopoda; family Octopodidae; genus Octopus; species Octopus sinensis. Next base: position 94,769,103 of record NC_043000.1, read on the forward strand.
GAATCTAATATATATAGTCTTACCGAAGTAAATATTGCGCAAGCATAAAGGAAATAATTTTCTGAGTAACGCTTTTTTTCGAAAATCAGTGATTATGAAAATTAATGCATGTTTAAAACAATTGTAACATGAAGAATCAAGTCTAACATTCAAAAATAAAATCCTAAATACATGCATATATTTTTATATCGAGCAGATCGTGTTTCTTATAATCTCCAGAATATGTGAAATCACCAGAGACTAAAGAGACAAAGACATAATCGTATGAACAGTATACTGATTATACAAAAATCGGTAAAGT
>NC_043000.1:94771903-94784403 GCF_006345805.1 Octopus sinensis
GAGCTTATCCCGAACGGGTAGCGCTTCTCGGTAGCACTGCCAGGCCAGGGATCTCTGGAAGTTGTCCATGGGCCCTGGCCCGAAAGTCGTCCGAACAGGCGGGTCAGGTACTCCTCGTCGACGTCCAGGTTCGCCCCGAGCTCGTCGTCGTACCTCCCCTCCACTAAACCCCTATAGAATGCTTTGGTTGTGTTGAAGTCACTAAGGTCGACCCAGGACGGCAGAGTTGCTTGAGAGCAACGCGACACTCGCGGTGCCATTCGCCCTTCCTCGGCCTCTTTTTGATCCACGACTGCAGTTCGGTCATGGAGACGAGCTGCGGGAAAGCGTGCCTCACAAACGGCGACCACACCTGTTCACCGTCGTCTACATAGAGCCAGAGATGTCGCAGTCTCAGCGCGTGTCTGCGCATCATCAACCACGGCATGCCCAGCCCTCCTTTTAACGGGTGTTGACAGCAATGGATCGCCTGACCATCGGGACGCATCCTTTCCACAAGAAGCGAAAGAGGATGCGTTGTAGTTGGTGATGGTAGGGTCGGGACAAGGTACGACGGTCAGGCGGTAGTAGGGACGACGGACGCGATGTACGTGTTCGCCACCTCCGCTCGACCTTTTAGGGACAGTTTCCTCTCGGCCCATTGCCGGGCGAGAGTGACCACCCTACTCGTTATCTCGTTCCAGTTCTTCTCCACTTGGAGGTCCGGACCAAACCAGACCCCGAGCAAATCAACCGGGCCGTCGGTCCAGCGTCCCACGACGGAGGCGCTGGTGGACGGCATGGGCTTGCTTCTCCAGGTGCCTAGTCGCAAGCCCACTGACTTTTCCCGGTTGATTTTCGCTCCTGTCACCGCTTCGTAGTTTTTCAGTGTCTCGCCGACCAGCTCGATGTGCTCGTGGCTAGACACTATGACGGTGACGTCGTCCGCGTATGCAGACACGCTCGTCCCGCATCCCAATTCTCGCGGGATGCCCCTTAGAGTCGCCAGCTTCCGCAGTAGTGGCTCAAGAGTCAATACGTATAGAAGCGCCGAGAGGGGGCATCCCTGACGGACCGAACGTGCAATGTCGAAAGGTCTCGATAGATGTCCATTTACGCGAATTACCGAACGGATGCCTCTGTACAAGGCAGCTATCCAGCCGCGGAAGACGGGACCGAAACCAGCCGCTCTCAGGACTGCCTCCAAGTATCGATGGTCTACCCTATCAAAGGCTTTCGATTGATCCAAGTTGATCAGGGCCCCACCCATGCCAGGTTCGTTAACTACCCTGTCTATGATGTAGCGCATCAGATGGAGGTTGTCATGGATGGTCCGGCCTGGCACGGCGCATGTTTGCGCCTTGTCGACCAGTTTCTCGATGACAAGCGCCAACCTCTTGGCTAGCACCTTGGCCAAAATTTTCAAGTCTGCATTAAGCAGAGTGATGGGCCTAAAGTTATCTATTACATTTCCCTTGTTTAGATCTTTCTTCAGCAGTGTTACGGCTCCTCGGCTCACAAAACCAGGAATGCTCCCGTTTTGCTGCCAGTTGCAGTACACCGCCGCCAAGAGATCTCCAAACAAGTCTGGCATACAATTGTAAAGCTCGTAGGGTAGACATCCAAACCCGGTGATTTGTCCCTCGAGCATTCTGCCATCGCTTCCCGCACTTCCGCCGCCGTGATGGCCACCTTCGCAGCACCCTGCCTTCTTGTCGAGAGTCGTGGTAGGCTATGTAGGTAGGCACTGAAGTCCACCCTACGTTCTTGCCCTCCACTCGTTCCGAACAGTCGGGCAAAATGCTGCTGAAAGGCCTCACACATTTTACTTGGCTCGAGCAATTCGCGCCCCTGTTCATCTACCAGTGACCGAATGGTGGCTTTGTTGCCCTGTTGCGCCTCTGCCACCCGGGCCTCTCTCGCGGCTCCAACACCTTCGTTCCTTAGAGCACGCATCCTAGCTCTGACAGCACATCCTTCGTGTTTGGCGTTGAAGTGTTGGTCGAGGCCAACCTCGCCGCCAAAACGTCGGATGCGATGCGCGCTTCTAATTGCCTCTTCTAGCTTCTTAACTAGCTCACCCTCTACTCTATTTCTATCTATGGCTAGTGCTTTGCTGTACCTAATCGCTTCTGCTTTTACTGCTCTCTTGAGGGCAACCACCATTTGTTGTTGATGATGGCTCCCGTCAAAGCCCTCTTACTAGTGTGCTAATCCGGTCTCTGAAAACTTGTCTCGATGGGAAAGACGCGTTTAGTTTCCAGTATCCGGGACCCTGCCTAAGTGTCTTACCTAAGTCTAGCGTACATGTCACAAGTTTGTGATCCGTGTAGCTGACTATGTGGAATTGTGGACATCCTATGCTATCTCTATCTACTGTCCTACACAGTATCCTATCTAGATACGATCTCGACGACCCGATGCGGTTGCTCCATGTCCACGTTGGCGCATTCGGGTGGTCTAGTCGGAACCTGTCAGACAGTTGAAAGCGTCTGAGCAGGTCTCTGAGGCATTTGCATCCCCGTCTATTCCTATCTCTACCCACGTAGTCTACATGCGTGTCCAAGTAGCATTCCAATCCCCCACTAAGAGTAAAGGACGAGACGTTCCCAAGAAAACTTCTAGACGTTGAAGAAATCCGCCCGACCTGTTAAGGGCGGTGCGTAAACTGATACGAGTCGAAAAGCGCACCCATTGCTGCCGTCGACATCCAGGACGACCAGTCTACCCTCCGGGTCTACGAATATTGTCCTTACATTGAGATCCAGACTCTTGTGAAAAAGTACCGCGGTGCCACTACCGCCCATTCTCGGCAGACAGGGGGAAAAATAAATGTTGAACTGTCCGCCAAACATGGTCTTTAGGGCCCGCGGATTGTGGAGTCTGGTCTCGCTTATGGCTATGATTTCTAACTTATGTGACTTTATGTCATTTAAGAGGTACCCTTGTTTCCAAGGGGACCCCAAGCCACGCGCATTTACACACCAATCTTGATCATAGTTCTAATGAATTAGAATACAGAGGGTTACTTACTGCTCGAAAGTTTTTGCTTTCTCCTCCGTTGGTTTGTCCTCGAGAAGATCCCAGTACAGTTTCTTTGTGAGATATTTTGGCATTTACCAACCGCACTGGGGAAAATGCCTTTGAGTGTGTGGTGCAGACTTTTGGAGATGTGTAATATTTTGATGTGGTCTGGTGTGGTTGTTGTTTTTTTATGTCATCTTCTGTTATGTTTGTTTTTGATTGGATGTATTCCATCAAATTTGTGTTTTTGGTGTCTATGGCTGTGAGCATGTTTGCTGTATATGTTTTTGTGGTGTTGGTGTGGCTGTTGTTTGCGTTGGGTTTTGAAATTCTTCGGGAGATGTATTTCCCCCTGCTTTGTTCGTGTTTGCATTTGGTTTGGTTGTGTTTCTGCTCTTTATTTTCCTTCTTCTTGTAGCTATTTGCCATTCCTCACTGCTTTCGTCTTCCGACGAAATTTCTGAGGAATCAGAAGGGGGTAGGGGTATGTTGTGGGCTTCTATGTATGTCTGTGTAAGTGGTTGTGTTGTTGTTTTCGTTGTTGTTGGTGTGTTGAGTGTTTGTGTGTGTTGAGTGCGGTATAAGGGATGGGGGATCAGTTTTGTGTGTGTTTTCTTTTTTTCTGTTCCTTTGGTTTTGCTGTTGATGGTGGTGTTGGTATTTTTTCAGGTGTCGAGTGGTTTTGGTTGTTGACGGATTAGCTTGGTGTGCTTCTCTTGTCTTCTGTGTTGATGGTGGTGTGGGTAGTAGAGCTTTTTTTCCGGAGTGCTTTGGTTGTGGTAGGTTGTTGTTGTTGCTCTTGGTGTGCAGTGGTTGGGCACGTCTTTTTCAAGTGTGTTTCGCTTCCACACAAATAGCAGCGTGGTCGCCTGCCCTCTACCACTATATAGAGTTTGTAGCCTCCTGGCAGTTCTATAGCGGTGGGTATCTTCTCTCTTGCTGCTTCATCCAATTGAAGCAGGAATTCGATTGATTTGCCCACATAGTCTTTCTCTCCTAGAACCGCGATTTCCAGGATGTTTGTCTCTGACATTTCAAAGCAGATGGCAGAGACCAACCATTGTGTTTCGACATCAAATGGTATGTTTTATTTGGACTTTCGTGCCCTTTTGTTTAAGTAGACTGGTATCATTACCAAGTCGTCCGAATGCAGCTCCAATGTGGAAAAACGTTTTGCTAAACTTTCGTTGAGGAAACGTACTTGGACTGTACCAAATTTGTTTCCCCAACTGATATATTCCTTGGAGTCCCATACAGGACGAAGGCATTTATCGATTTTTTCCTGCGGTGCATTTTCTGTTCTTCTTGTTTTTTTGTTTATTACTTTATAATTATTGTTTTTTTTTTGTGTGTTTTCCACGATGTGTTGTGGAATATGAAGGTGCAATTTGTCTCCTTCTTTGGAGAAGAGTGCCTTTGTGCGGTTTATCTCTTGTGTGGTGAATGTTACAATTGTTCTTTTTTGTTTTGTTACGTCCGCAAAATTCGTTTTGAATTTGGCAGTAGAAGTGTTAATGTGGCAGTGTTAATTGAAGTCATGGTGGTAGTGGTGTTGGTGGTTGGCGGTATTAGCAGCAGAAGGCTTGGATGTAGCATTTGACGTCGTAGTAGTGGTGTTGGTGTTGGCGGTGTTGTCTTTGGTAGGCGGCTTTGTGCCAATTTCGTTGTTGTTGTTGTTGGTGGTGATGGTGGTGGTGCTGGCATTCATGTTTTCGTTTGTATTCATTTTTGAAATGCCTTTCTCTGTCCCTTTATCATCAACAAGTGGTGTGGGGAGTGAGGGGAAATCTAAGTTAATGTCTTTGGTCGCGGCGATGGTGAATGCGACGGTAGATTTGTTGTTGTTGTTGTTGGTGGTGGTGATGGTGGTGACAGCGGTGTTCACGCTGCGATGTTTAGCAGCTAGTGGTAGCAATAGTGTTTTGCTACCGTTCTGCATGACTGGCGGGCTAGCCACGTGGTTTCTAGTTGCCATTTTCAAAATGAAAAATGGCTAAAAAACCCACGAAAGTTTTGAAAGTTTTTTTGTAATTTCGCCCATACAGGGGCGGAATTCTACGTGAATAATTCTCAGGTTTTTTAGTGAATGAACTTGCACAACGATTAAAACAAAATATTTGACAACAAGGAGTTTTAAACATGTAAAAGTGGCCAACTTACGTGGAGCCGATATGACTAGCGTCCGTCCATTGTGAGATGAGATAGATAGATAGATAGATAGATAGATAGATAGATAGATAGATAGATAGATAGATAGATAGATAGATAGATAGATAGATAGATAGATAGATAGATAGATAGATAGATATAGATATATAGATATATACTCATGCAAATATACATACAATTATACACATCGGAGACCCCCTTCGGTCATGAATGACCATGGGATTGCACCTAGAAATTACCCTCCGAGGCACAAGACCGGGCAAGGTTGTTTGTGGAAGACCAGCAGTCGCCCATGAATACCAGCCTCCCTTCTCTACGCCACCGAAGTTATCCACAGGAAAGGCAAAGGCCGATACAGCTTGGCACCAGAGACGTCGAATCTCATTTCTACGGCTGAGTGACTAGGAGCAACATGAAATTAGGTGTCTTGCTGAAGAACACAATTCGCAGCCTGGTCAGGGATTCGAAATCACAACCTCATGGTCTTAAATTAAACGCTCTAAGCACTGAGACATGCGCCTTCACAAACATACGCATATATGCATGCAAAATGTTATACATTTGTAAATATGTGTGTATATACATATAGATATATACATTCATATATACATGTATACTTCAATGCATACAGCATCCGCGTCAAAAAAGCAATACCAAAAATGTGCATATATGTGTGTGTATGCGTGTGTGTGTGTGTTTATGTGTGTGTGCCACCCTGTACATATGTGTGATTTATATATGCATCTCTTTCTTTCCCCTCTCTTTATTTCCACTCACTCCCTTTCCCCTGTCTCTTAAATATATATATGTGTGTGTGAGAGAGAGAGAGAGAGTGTGTGTGTGTGTGAGAGAGAGAGAGAGAGAGAGTGTGTGTGTGTATGTATATATATATATATAATGAGATAGGTAGATAGATAGATAGATAGATAGATAGATAGATAGATAGATAGATAGATAGATAGATAGATAGATAGATAGATAGATAGATAGATAGATAGATAAGAGAGTTTGAATAGAGTGAGAGGGAGGGAGGGACTGGAGAGGGATAGAATTATCAATATGAGCATTAAAAATAGAACATTTCTGATTCTGAACAAATATATTTATTTCTTGAAAGTTGTTATTCATAAACTGTTATATTAATATTTCAGTGATATTTGTTATTGCCCTTTTATTTCAGCTATTGTCGTGAGTTGTTCATAAATTTTTGAGTTAATAGATGTTAGATTTACCGCTTCTTTCATTCTTTTTGTTTTCTCTTGTGTAAGTATTATTTATATAATATTTTACATTCACTAGCTGTTATTCTATGTACACTTTTTAATTCTGACGTGTAAATTAAAAAAATGTGTGTGCTGTGCGTGTGCGCATATGTGTATGTATGTATGTATGTATATCTGTATGTATATATATATGTCTGTGTGTGTGTGTGTATATACATACAGGTATGTATATGTGAATGTGTGTTCGCACATAAATCTATATTATATACATATGTATGTGTGTGTATTATATATATATATATATATATATATACGTGTGTGTGTGTGCGTGTATGTATGTATTTGTGCATATGTATACATGTATATACAAATATATAATGCATGCATATGTGTGTATGTGTACATATATATATATATATAAAATACATATTTACACATGTATATTTGAGCATATATGTATATGCTTGCTTGATCGTGTATCCAAACATGTCTATATAAATGCATATACACACATATGTATATATATATATATATATATATATATATAAATATAACATGCAAAATATATATAGATATATGTTATTTCATGTACGCAATGCCCAGTTTAAGTTACACACTTTAACAGTATATCCACTTATTTTTCGCTTTTTGTGCGTCAATATATAAGCTCTGAATTTAATATTTTTAAATTCATTCGGGCCTCTCGTTAAATATTCTAGGAAAATTTATGCATTGAAAACTATGCATACACACACAAATACCACACACACATACATACACACACACACACTTACAAACACATACAGAGATACATATTCATACATACATACATACATACATACATACATACATACATACATAATACATACATACATACATACATACTTACATACATATATATATATATATATATATATATATAATATATATATACAGAGAGAGAGACACACACAGACAGAGTCAGAGAGAGAGGCAGGGAGAGAGAGAGAGACATTCACACACACAAATATGTATAGATATACAAATGCAAGATCCAAAGACCGAGATGTAGGAAGAAAGTGAGCATGAAGCAATACGTAGTAGAAAATATAAAAAATACTTTCAGGAACAATTGTGATTTATTGGGCTGAAGGCTGTGTATTTCTTCTGTAAGCTGAATTAAATTATTTTACATTTCACGGTTGGCAGCCAGTTTTGCCAGGTATGCCAATGAAAATCCATGTGTTAAGGAATGGAGAATATTAAATCCAGGCTACATATGTTTCATAGCCAGCTGAACCTCGGAATTGATATATATCCAAGCGAGGTGTAAACCGCAGGCTACTCTTCAGGTCAAGTGTATCTTTATTAAATGGAGTTTACATCGTGGTTTGGAGCTCCATGTTCACACACAGATATGTTTGTGTGTGTATGTGTGTGTGTGTGTGTGTGCGCGCGCGTGTGTGTGTGCTTGTCTCTGTGTGTGCATGTGTGTGTGCGTGTGTGTGCTTGTCTGTGTGTGTGTGTGTATCTATTGGACTTCATTATCCAAACAGAATACCTATACTATGTTTATAGAATATTCAACACTGAGCTACCTTGTAACATCTTGAAAAGCTGAAGTCTAAGTGTAAGTTAGTCAAAAATATGCTGGACTGTATTAACAATTAGAAAAAAATATATATGGCTTCACTGTCTACAGTGAAACTTCTGTGTTTGTTTAGTTGTTAGTTTTCCTTGCTTTTCTTTTATCAGTTCAAAATATAACTTTAGATATGTTTCTTCCAAAGTTTGTCTCAGGCCATGTCTAACTTAATGACATCTCCTGGTAGGATCTGTTACGTGATTTTTTGTAAGTCAAGATCACCAAGCAAATCAGGAGAAATCTGCCAGGCACCAATTCTTGGGAAATCGTACTTCTACTGGTCTGTCATACTTAAGAGAACCCCATATTTTGTCTTTTATATTTTACTTGCTTCCATCATTAGACTGCAAACATGCTGGGGCACCTTCTTAAAGAAGTTTATTTAGTCGAACGAATCGACCTCAGTACTTATATTTTTAAAGCCTGGTATATTTCTATTGGTATTTTGCCGAACGATAACTTACGGGGACATAAAACACGAACATCGTTTGTCAAGATATACAAGAAAGCAAAGTTTTGGAGAATATGAATGTATGTATGTATGTATGTATGTAGGTAGGTAGGTAGGTAGGTAGGTAGGCAGGCAGGTAGGTAGGTAGGTAGGTACGTACGTACGTAAGTTTTTGTGCATGTCAGTGTATACTAGGTTGAGTCAAAAGTTTTCTAGCTTTTCTCTGATGACAACTTGTATCTCATTAATTTTATATAGCTTGTCCAATCGTTGCTGAAATGTCGATGATTAGTGTTATATATATGAAAATAATTTTATATATATAACAATAATCATTAATTCTTATTTATTTTACAGCTAGCAAATCCTCGAGAGGCTCAATTCTGGCCTCGAATTGTAACTGAGACTAAATAAATTGATATATTTTAGTAATCCTAATAGAAATCAGTCGTTTTGTCCTAGCCAAGCATCAGAAACTGTTGTCGGATAAGGACGGTTGGAAACGAATGTCGTGTGTATGGTGGGACTTCGAAGTGTTGTTGTACATTGAGCTTGTCCCAGATGATCATACTGTGAACGCCAACATTTGTGGTCAACAACTGCAGCGAGTGTATTATGATTGATACTCGACATTGGTCAATCGAATACGCGAACCCCTAGAGCGTAACAATGCCCTAGCACACAGTGAAAATGTGAACAACTGCAAAATTGAGGAAAATGAGGGGCTAGAAGTGATGCCACATCCTGCCTACAGTGCAGACTTTGCATCATCAGATTACCTTCTCTTCCGAGCCATGACTCATTTCCTACACGAAAGGAGGTTCAACAATATGTATGAGGTTGAAAACGGCTGCAGGAATTTTTTTCCCTTCTAAACCAATCAAATAGTATAAACGAAGCATTGAGTTTCTAGCAAAATAGACAACAGAATATGATGGGATGTATTTCCCAACCTGGTATATATATATATGTATAAATACATATATACATATATATATATATTTGTGTCTGTATGTATGAGTGTGCGCGTGTGTGGGGGTATACATAGATACATACACAAACACGCACGCAAACACACACAGATATATACACATATATTGGGAGCTAATGTACAGCACAATCCTTTGATCACTATGTTGTGATTGTTACCGTTATTCATTTACATTTTCACAGCCCTCTCTCCTTTGATTTTGGGCAATGACGAAGTTGGACAACATCGCCATTATTTTCGATGTGTGTTCATCCGTACTTTAGATAGTAATAAAAATGTTTTTTGAAAACACTTGCATCTACGCCCAATAGATTTATGAGATATGTGAAAGATAATTTAAGTGCTGTAAAGTCTTAAACACTAAGCTATTCTTATGTTTAATCATATATAAGTGCAGTCAAATTTTGAATTATAGGATCACAAAATATCTATCATAAACTAGCATGCAAGTTATTTGTAACTGAGAATATTCGGCAAACTGTTTGAAATTTTGGCAATCTATTTTAATTTGAAAGTATCTTAATACTTAAAAATTTATATTAGCATCAATTTTGATATTAATATTGATATTAATACATTCTTCTATATTCGATTACATTTTTATTACGGGTCTCATTCATGCACAGATCGCTGATTCTATAAGATAAAGAAAACCTCTATACAATATATATATATATATATATTATATATACATATTATACACATATATATTATACATATATGTATGTGTTTGAATATGTGTATGTATGTGAATTTATATATACATATATACATATATACACGCGTGTGTGCATCTACTTATATAATACATATAGAATACATTATACACATAAATAACTAAAACAAATTGTTTTGAAATTATAACGAATAAATCTCACGAGACATCCACCTTGCTCCGTATATAAATCTTCCTCTGTGTATGGCTCTTGGTACGATAAATTTCATGCTCTTAACATCATTATAAATTAAGGTGATTAGGAGTTCAACTAGTGTTCGGAAACAATTTAAATACCTTTGAATAGTCTATTATATCACCAATTTAAATATCTTTGAATAGTCTATTATATCACCTGACCAAGGTGGTATAACATTTGCTGGCTCAACATCTTTACCTGCAGTTTTATTAAAAACAAGGTCATTGAAAGGGGCAATTGTTCGAAAGTTTTTAAACGTAGCATATTTAGGATATTTTACAAGAGTTTCTTGAACCAAGTTTGGAGAATACACGTTCAAGTAAATACCCAATAATAGTAAAACGACAAAAGATTAGATGTAAGGGCTCTCTCAATTAAACCACATATGCCATCGTCCACTCTTCTGTTAGCATTTGTCAAATCGATACGTAAAACTTTAATCTAGTTACGTACACCTAGATTTTGTTTCCTATTTAGGTCACCTAATGGTTTGAATGTTTGGCTCAAGACTGAAAGAGCACGAGTTCAATTCCTGGATGTGTGGCGCGTTGTGTCCTTGAATACAGCAACTTCATTTTATGTTTCTCCAGTCTACTCAACTTTAACGAATACCAGTGGGTGCACTCTCGCTCCCATTCATTTTCTTTGTGTCTCTATTTCTTCCCCCCTCTCCTCCCTCCCTCTGTCTCCAATCATTACATCCTGGATATTCTGCAAGAACTGAGAGATTATTTGTAACTTCTCAAGACTCAATGGGAGCCCCCTAATAACATTAGTGACATCTTGTTACATTTTACCACGATTGCTGGCTCTACTTGTACACTTTTGCCTTTAAAATTAGAAGCTTCGAATCAGCTTAATTTACGCTATCTATACTTTCACAAAAAAACAACTTTTGTGTTTCAAGCAGATGTTGTATACATTTTCCATCAAAACACAAGGTCCTTTACTTGGACAAAAATGAATAATTTATTTCGAAAGCGTGTTTTTTGTTGTTTGTTTTCTGTTTTTCTTTCCTTTTTTTAATGCTCGAAGTTCGAATTCCACTTGATTTAAGTCTGATTTCAGATACAAATCACATATCTTTTTTTTTGTCGCTCAAATTGATGAATAAATGTAATCAACATACATTTTGTTATTCTACTTTCCATTTGGCTTTGATCAAGAGCTGCTGCAGGCAACGACGATGATTGTAGTCTTGATTGTCTTTGAGATATACATAGCTTTATTCTTCCTTGTTTCTTTGTATTTTCTTTTTTTTCTTCTATATTTTTAATTTGCTTTGCCTGAAATTCACAAGAAATTTCTTCATCAGATGATGGTAATGATGAAATGATGATGTATGCGACATCTACGACATTGTTGATGATGAGGACGACGACAACGACGATGATGAAGATGATGACGACGATGATGAGGATAATGATGATTGTTGTATTGCTGACAAGAACCACTACGGCGACCACGGTTATAACAACTACGTCGACAATGATAATAATGTTGATGACGATGTTGATCGAATCGATTAGTTCTGATTTGGATATTATACATTTCTGATCTTTTTCTCTACTTTTCCATTTTTTCTTCATCTTCTATTGTTATTTTTAGTTTTCTTATCTCAATCTTTCTAAATATTTTTATTAATGAATGCAATCTTTCCTTTGTGACCTGGAAAGATTCACTTGATAGCGCAGATCTATCAAAAATTTTGTTCTTATTAATTTTTAGGAGAGCAAGTGCAACACTGCGAACAACATCAAAAATATCAATGAGATTTTCACAATAGTTGCACTTTTACAACATGTATTTTTATAGAAATATATACGGTTTTTTATACAGCGAAAAAAAAAGACTTATTCATAATCTTGTTTCTATGGCCCTATTTGTCACAATTCTGACACTCCCAGGAAAAGCTGGTGAACTTCCATTTATTTTATAGAATCTTGCCATCATGAATGGATGTAGACAGAAATCCAACAAAATCTTATGAGATTCCCTAATCGAGTTATTCGGCTATTCCACTGTGGAATATGTATATCACAGCTGAGAGAGATCAGCCTATGCCAAGAAATTTGATGCAGCATTCAACAACACCTGCCACCTCATCACTAAGAAAAAAGGAGAT